>NW_007253206.1:262048-365372 GCF_000164805.1 Carlito syrichta
GCAAACAAAAACAGCAACAATTTCCTCTGTGGAGATTAATAATCTAGAGTTGCTATAGTATCTAATTTAAAAATGTCATTTTTTTTTCCCAGTAAAAATGTATGAAATAGGAAAGAAACAGCGACGTGTTACCCATACACAGGAAAAATAAAGCAGTCAGTGGAAATCATCTCTGAGGGGACCCAAATGTTCAGCTTAGCAGACAGGTAAGTAGGTATTATAAATATGTTCAAAGAACTAAGGGAAACCCTTGGAAACTTTGTTTAAAGAATTAAAGAAAAATGTGATAACAGTGACTAATAAAATAGAAAATATTATTAAAGAGATAGAAATTGCAACAAAAAACCAAATAGAAACTCTGGAACTGTAAAATATAATAATCAAAATGAAAAATTCATTAGAGGGGCTCGACAGCAGATTTGAGTTAGTAGAAAAAAATGGATCAATTTAAAGGTAAATCAATGGGGATTATAAAGTCTAAAGAACAGAAAAAAAAGAAGAAAAATATACAGCCTCTTGGAGATCTGTGGGACACTATTAAGTGTACCAAGATATACATGGTGAGTATGCAGAAAGGAGAGAGAGAAAAGTGTTAGGAAAATGTTCAAAGCAATAAAAACATTAATGAACTCCAAGTAGGATAAAGCTCAGAAGAACCCCACCAAGACACCATTTAAACTACTCAAAGACAAATTCAAAGAAAAAATATTGAAAATGGCAGGAGGAAAATGACTTCTCATGTATAAGGAAATCATAATAAGATTAATAGTCAACTTCTCATCAGAAATAGCATGGGCCAGAAGTCAGTGGGATAATGTTTTCAGAGTGTTGGAAAAAAAAAACTTTCAATGAAGAACTGTATATTCTTCAAAAATGAGGGCAAAGTAAGACATTCCCACATAAGCCTAAACAAAATATTTGTTGCTAGAAAATCTGCTTTATAAGAAATATTAAAGGAAATTCTTCATGCAGAAAGTGACACAAAAAATTAACTCAAATATACACAAAGGAACACAGTATGTAAGTATAAAAGACAGCACATATATCTACAGTCGACCTTTGAACCACATGGGTTTAAACTGTGCAGGTCCACTTACATGGGAATTTTCTTCTGCCTCTGTCACCCCTGAGACAGCAAGACCAATCCCTCCTCTTTCTCCTCTTCCTTAGCCTACTCTACATGAAGACAATAAGGATGAAGACCTTTATGATGATCCGCTCCCACTTCATGAATAGTACATATATTTTCTCTTCCTTATTATTTTCATAATACCATTTTCTTTTCCTTAGCTTACTTTATTGTAAGAATACAATATAAACACATATAACATACAAAATGTGTGGTAATCATCTGTTTATATTATTGGTAAGGCTTCTAGTCAACAGTAGGCAATTAGTAGTTAAGTTTTGTGGGAATCAAGAGATATATGCAGATTTTTAACTGCATGAGGGTATTGGTTCCCCTAGCTCCCGTATTGTTCAAAGGTCAGCTTTGTGTGTGTGTGTGTGTGTGTGTGTGTGTGTGTGTGTGTGTAAATTCAAGCACAATTTGTCTTCAACCCTAATTGTGCCAATTAGCCTCAGGAAAGGCCAGCTCCTTCATGAAAACTGCCATCAAGCCCTACACTGGGTTTGATACATTGAATCTAGAGTATCTTACCTACTTGCTTGAGCATTTGAGTTAGTGTTGCATGGACATCTTTCTGGAGATTATTTTTTACTCAGTGTTAAGTAATTTAAAGCACTTTATAAAAGCACAAATGGCTATTTTGTGTAACATAATATTCAGATGAATTTTCAAGATAGAACACGGGACTTCAAAAAAGTTTGTGCTTGTGAAGGGCACTTCAAATGAGTTCCCCATATTCCTTTGGGAATCTGTATCTATTCTCCTCTACTGATAGGAGTGGTTAGATGGACCAGTTTGTGAAGAACTGGGTGTGCCAGGAATTATGCTAGATGAGGGGGATACAGGCATGACTAAAACACAGGCCCAGATCCCTAAGATCTTTTAATGGGGGATAGAAAACATTCTCAAGTGGACATTGAGTTCCTGGAGGACAGAGGCCTATCCCCGAATTGTCACTGAATAAATAAAACACACAGCTTTTCCCTCCTTTAGTAATCATTTGGTTTAACAGACATTGGCTGAGCTCCACACCTGGCGGGCCAGTCTGTGCTGGGTGCTGGGGATACAGCGATAAATCAGACACAGGTTCAGCCCTCAGATGGACCTTCTGGTGGGAGAAACAATCAATGTAGCAGAGGCTCACAAGACCCTGAGGGCTGTACTCAGCTGAGAAGCATTAGAAGCAAAAGTTGGCAGACAGCAGACACCCTCGCTCTTCTGCCCATTGTGCCCTTCACAATGTTATCTTCTTTTTAATAAATCTACCTTTCTTAATTCAAAAAGCAAAAAAGCAAACGTTTGTGGAGGAAATGAATTCCATGTGGGGTGACATTTAAGATGAAATAACCCCAACTTTGGAAAATATATCACTTAAAACAGCAACAAAAATTATCTTACTAACTATGCAATTAAAGAAGATGCCCTTTTGCTTTGTTTCACTAAGTGAGCTTTATATGTAAAGGAATTTTTTCATGGCACCCTTGACAAACTCATGACAAATAGCCCCAGCAGAATTAGTCAGGATGGTAGTGCCTCTCAGGGTTTCTGTCTTCTCAGTTCACGTTTATAAACATTTTAACTGTGGTGAAAACAAACAAACAAACTTAAAATTTGCCATCTTAACCAAAGAGGGTAGTAGGAAATTGATTTTTGTGACTTATATCTAAATGCTCACATGGACGATATTAATGCATTGAGATTAAAGGAGCCTGAGACAGTAACTCCTTGGGGTAAGAGGTGGTGAATTATGCAACTTCCTCTTCTACCACCATGGAGGAAGTGAGGAGGTGCTAGCTTTCATCTAAAGTCAAGTAAGAAGGGGTGCTTTAATAAAACCACTCAGAAAGCTTGTCATGTAAACCTGGAGTTCATGGGAGAGGCATACATTTTGGTGAGAAAAACTGTGGCTGTATTGGTCTAGAGTGGAAGACCAGAGAGAAAAAGAGCTACATTCATAGTAAACTGCATTCTCACTGATTAGAGGGCAAGAATGCGTATTTTCTGGGACCAAATTTGAGACACATGCGAAGATGAAATAACCCCAACTTTGGAAAATATGTCACTTAAAACAGCATTTTGCCCAAGCATATTTGAACCTAGCTGTGTGTGGACTGGAATAATCTAATGCCCAGGAACTGAGGGTAGAAGCTATAAGAAGCCAGCCAGAGAAAAAGCGTCACGCAGAAACAAGTTGAAAGTTCTCAACAGAATCATCACTGAAGAATCTATCTATGAATGCACCCCTTGAAATAAAGAATCTGTTACATCTGTAATGCACCAAGATCAGATAGCGTCTTTTACCTGTTGTGATGGTTAATTTCATGTGTCAACTTGACTGGGCCACTGTGCTCATACATTTGGTCAAACATTATTCTAGGTGTATCTATGAGGGTATTTTGGATGAGATTAACATTGGAGTCTGTAGATGGAGTACAGTATACTGCCCTCCCTAATGTGAGCAGCTCCTATCCAATCAGCTGAAGGTCTAAATGGAATAAAAAGGTTGACCCTCCCATAGGTAAAATGGGATTCCTCCTGCCTGATTGCCTTTGAGCTGGGACATCAGTTTTCTCCTGCCTTCAGACTTGAACTGAAACATCAGCTCTTCCTGATCTTGAGCCTACTGGCCTTCAGACTGGAAACACATCATCAGCTCTCCTGTGTCTCCAGCAGATCTTAAGAGTTGTCATCCTCCATAACTGAATAAGCCAATTTCTCATAATAAATATCCTGGTTATAGTATATATAATATATACATTATAATATTATATATAAATATATATCCTATTGGTTTTGTTTCTCTAGAGAATCCTAATACACCAGTCAAGTAGGACTTATCTTGTCCCTTACCTGTTCTTCCTCTCCCAGTTCTAATCTGGATGAGCCATTGACAACCTAGTGGTGGGTAAAGGAGGAGGAGAAGAAAAAATACCATGTGGGGAAATAGAGAAGAAACTGCTCTCTCCCCCACCAAGAGATATGATCTTGTCCACCAGAAGGTAATTCCGGATTAGAAGACAAAAATCTTCAGTTCTTGCTCCAGCTGTGTTAAATATTAGTTAAATAATATTTTGCAAAGCAGCTCAACTTTCCCAGAACCTGTGTTTCCTAATCAGTGAAATAGGGCTTAACAAGGCTTGCCTTGCCTCCTGTGTTGCCAACCTTTATGTGTTGTTAAAATGATTAAAAGAACTAAGATAAGATACCTGAAAAAAATTAAGTTGCTAAGCAATATACATATAAGACATTTCTATGGTATGATTTCAGAGGAACAAGAAGGACCTCTGGTCCTCCCTAAACCTCTCTCACCTATGGGTTAATAACAAAACTTGAATTATTCATTTGGAAGGGGGAAATGAATATTCATTTAATAATAACTGTGGGACAAGTTCTGGGCTGGGCATTTTAACAGAACAAACTCACTTAATCCTCACAACATCTCTGTTTTCGTATGTGTATTATCTCCATTTTACAGATGACTAGCCTGAAGCTCAAAGTGATAATATTCCCAGTATCACACACCTGGCAAGTGTTGGAGGCAAGGCTGTAATTCATGGCTGTCTGACTCTTAAATTCATCCTCTTAATTATCAAGTCATTCTGCTTCCTAAAGTTGATGCATACTAAATTAGCATTTTCCCTCGGAGGAACACCCGAATCTCAGTCATTCAGTGTCAGACAACTGAGTGTGAATGAGTTTGTCAACTTCTTCTCTCAGTGCATGTTTTGGCTAGGGTTAAAGGTTGGAAGCATGGTGCTCTAGGAAAAAAAAAAAAAAAAGAACCACACTAGTCTTACAGAACACCAGAATTTGAATCTCAATTTAACTTTAAAACTTTTTATTTATTTATTTTTATTTTAAAGATGTGGGGTACAATTCAGGGTTAGGTATACAAGTAGTCATCGAACAGGTAAAGTTTGGGCCTACCTTTGGATCCCACTTTGCCTGGTTTGAGATCAGGTACCCAACTTTTTTTTTAAAGATGGAAGTAGAGGACTCTGGATACCAATCAAGGATGGGGTGGTACTAAAAATGTAAAAGATATAGTGGTAAGAAAAGGGTGTTGGGAATACACAAAGGTTCACTTTAAATTCTTGCTCCAATACAGCTATGTGGTTTTGGGGGAAAGTTATTTAGCTTATTTGAAGCAAACGAGAATAAGTAGAAGAATTTTAAGGACTGAGGTCATGTTTGTAAAGTCAGCATCGGATGTTTTGGTGTGTCTAGCTTTCTGTGTCTTTTAAGGGACTGTCCCTTCTCATTCCATGTGACCCTATTGGGGCTGTTAATCATGATGTCCCTTTAACCTTGGCTAGAGTAGTCACCATATAATATAGGATGGGCTTTTTATATTATCTATCCCATGGCAACAGTGATTGGTTCAGGGGTGGGCACCAGATCTAAGCAGAGTCAATCAGATGTCTTCTCTGGATTGACTTTCAGGTACTAGGGAGAATATAAACTTTTTTTTCTGTTTAGATTTCTAAACTGGGAGCATGCAAACCTAAAGTTATAGGTAGTCATCCTCCTTTGCACATGGATAGAATATTCTACGGAATAAACCCAACACACAGAAAGGAGAAAGAGAGAATATGCTCTTGAATCCTTCTGCATCTGAAGCAGATTACCCATTGAAAGTCCCAATTTATGAATACCCCCTCTTTTTTTCTTAAACAGTTTTAGTTGGGTTTCTCTTAAATACCTCAGAAATAATCCTGACTTATACAGTGTTATAGCACATGTAAAATGCATATAAATTGAAAAATGCATATAGCATGAAACTGCTGAATAAATGATAATATGTGTAATGAGGGAAATAGTTTGAAAAAATGTGCTTTACAATTTGCATTTCTGGGTACATGATTTTTTCTTAGCTTAAGACATCCACATACTGCTATGGAGACCAGATTGAGAATAAAAACTGAAAACATTAACTTTTAGCTTTTGACATTCAAAATAGAATTCTATACCAGGAAAATATCTTGAAAGCTAGATATTACTGAGAGAAGAGTTTTCTAAATTCCCTAATCTCCTCTTTCAGCATATCAGGATCCAGGCTTGGGGAGACAGAAAGTGTAAGAGGAAAAGCTGTTCCCTTTAGGGGTATGGACTGTGAGAAAAATTCAGAGGGGTAGGAGAGGCCATAAACCTCTTTACTGGGTTTCTCCTCTTCACTGTGCAGTGAGTTTGAGACAATATGGGGCATCTCAGCATACTTCAGTGGGTGGAAAATATAGCAAGACAAGATATACCTACTTCCTGGACTCCTTGTGTGTAGACACTGAATTTAGAGCTGCAATGGGGTCCTTTGTAGTGGGGTAAAGAGGGAAGCTTATGACATACTGCATGGGCCAGAGAGCTAGAAGAAGAACAAGGAAGATATTCAGAAGAATTCCAGTGCAGCAGGAACTACGGGGAACATTATTCATACTACATGTGTCTCTTGCTTGTACAGCATAAAAGGTTGATGCTATGATTTGTGCCACAACCCAGGTTGGCTCTCCAGTGAGCTGATAGAAGATGCTAGAGGAAGCAAAGAGAGTTACACACAAAGAAAGTTACAATTCTGTTTTTGAAGGGACTCAAGAGTGTTTAGAATTAAAGTCAAGAATGATCTCAGTCAATTGGGTAACATCTGAAGTTGTCCACAAGAGTTTTTTCTGCAACCTCTTGGGTATTCTGAAATATGGACTTAATTGGAGGCTTAGATGATTTTAGAGAATGCTTTTCTCTAAAATCCTATGGTCCTGTGGTATCTGGCCACCAGTTTTTCCTTGCTCAACCACCACTTCAGTCTGTAATGTCACCTCTGTCCCAACCAGGAGTTCTGCATCAGGCTCAGCTTCCTCTCTGGTGTACAATGGCACCTCTGCCAAGGCTACCACAACCCCAGTTGGCAAGTGTAATCCATCTTCAATTCCCAGCCACCACTCCAGTACGCCCACCACCCTTGCCAGACACAGTGAGGCTGTTCCCAGTAGCACTAACCATAGCATAGTACTTGTTCCAACCTCCTCGAATTATAGCACTTCTCCCCAGTTGTCTGTTAGGGTCTCTTTCTTCTTCCTGTCTTTTTGCATTTGGAGTCTCCTGTTTACTTCTTCCCTGG
Organism: Carlito syrichta; assembly: GCF_000164805.1. Taxonomy (NCBI): domain Eukaryota; kingdom Metazoa; phylum Chordata; class Mammalia; order Primates; family Tarsiidae; genus Carlito; species Carlito syrichta. The sequence goes on from NW_007253206.1 coordinate 269,287, forward strand.
AAGATCCCAGCATCAACTGGTACCAAAAGTTGCAGACAAATATTTTTGAATTGGTGAGTATCTACATTTTCTTTACCATACTTCCCTAAAGCAGACTTCAAAACTGCCCAAACATGTTGCATCAAGCCTGGGTCCTTTCCCTCTCACCTAGTTTTTGCAGATTTATAAACAAGAAGATTTTCTAAGTCTATCTTATATCAAGTTCAGGTTCAGTTCTGAGTATAGTGGGAGGGGGTGGATGTTGTCACAACTGTGAGGAAGGACTGGTGCACTAGTGGTTGGGGGAAAGTGCTGAGCCAGAGCTGGGCCCCATGGCTGAGTTGTCTATTTCCCTGTGATCAGGCCAGGATCTGTCAGAGGGTACCACCAATGTCCACAACCTGAAGACATAGTCTGTTCTGTATGAAATGGATGCAACCAGATATAATCTGCTCATCTCAAGAGTCAGTGGTTAAAAAATAAAACAGAGAGAGAGAGAGAGAGAGAGAGAGAGAGAGAGAGAGAGAGAGAGAGAGACAGAGAGAGAGAGAGGCATGATGGCTCATGCATGTAATCCTAGCACTTTGAGAGGCAAAGGCAGGAGGATCGCTTGAGCCTAGAAGTTCAAGACCAGTCTGGGCAATATAGGGAGACCCTGTCTGTACCAAAAAAAAAAAAAAAAAAAGAGAGAGAGTGAGTGGTGAGAGGCTACTTCACAGCTGCAGCTCAGCACCATAACAGGGCTCCTTCCTTCAAAATTTGGGTTCCCACTCTTCTTTGGGTGTTAGTAGGGGAAGGGTCATCTCTTTGGAGAGAATACTCTGACCACTGCTTTTCCTTTTAGTGCATGATGTGCTGTTTCCTTCCTTTTCCCAGTGTGGACCTGAAGTACCAGGCTGGGGCACTGCCCTGCTGGTACTGGTCTGTGTTCTGATTTCACTGGCTATCATCTATCTCATTGCCCTGGCAAGTGCACAGTCTCTGGCCCTGACCAGAGTCCCCCTGAGAGAAGGAACCCCATGGCCCACCGTAACTGCCTATCTCCCCTGACTGTGTCTCAGTGCCATTGAAAGAACTATGGACATTTGGATATCTTTGCAACTTGGGATGCCTACCATTCTATGAGAGAGTACCCTACCTACCATACCCATGGGCACTATGTGCCTCCTGACAGTACCAATCATAACCCCTGTGAGGAGGTGAGAGTTGGCCCCACAGACCAGGGAGGCAGAGGCTTTGGCTGGGCAGAGGTCCTGAAGGAGTACTTGGAAAATCCAAAAAGCTTGGAAGAGGTGAGAAGGGGCATGAGGTAAGCAGTGGAGGGCCTGGCAAGGATGAGGGTGGATGTCAGAGGAGTTCTGGGGAACAGGCCTGGGAAGGATACTATGGAAGATAGGAGCCCCCAAGAAGGATTGCCCCTACTACCAGAATTTCCAAAAGAGCATCACTTGTCCACATGAAAGTTTTATTTGCAGGATCCTGACTCTTCTGCTCAGAGATGGGTTGTTTTTAATCTAATGGATCCGAAGAGCCACAGCTCGATGATTGAGGGTTCTGGTGTTTAGTGGAAGCATGCTATTTCAAGGTTCTTCAAGGATCCAAGACCCTGTGAATGCACTAAGTCCCTATGGGAGGAGTAACACTGCAAATGGAATCTTCTGTTCAGAAGATTCGTCCTGCCCCACTTGATTCTCACTCCATTTTTAGACAGCTGCAATTATTTGAAAGCTATTTCTTTCAATGAGTTGAAAGATTTTTTTTTCAACACTTGACCATGTCAATTGTCCCATTTTTGTTTTCTGGGGCCACTTAGACAAAATAATTTGTTACCAATAATAACTCTCTCATATTATGCTAAGTGAAATAAGCCAGATACAGGAAGACAGCCACTGCATGATCTCACTTAACAGGGGCAATCCCCACAAAACTCAGAATTTATGAAAAATTGTATGTTTATTCTTACATGTTTAAACTTCAGTCACCTTCAAAGTATTCTTCATTTGATGCAATACATCTATGGGACACTTTTTCCACTGCTCAAAACAGTTTTTGAACTCATCAATTTTGATGCTTTTTAGTGCTTCTGCCGTTTTTTGTTTCACCTCTTCCACATTGACAAAATGTTTCCCTTTGAGGACTTTTTTCATCCGGGGAAACAAAAAAAGTTTCCTTAGGGCAAGATCAGGTGAACAGGGAGGGCAAGGCATGGGGTCATGCTGTTTTTAGTCAAAAACTGCTGAACACTCAGCGTGGTGTGGGCAGGTGTGCTTGTAAATCACAAAATGGGCAAACGTATTGAAAGAATCTCCACAAAATTTTCACTGAAGTCAGACACAGCCTCTCACAACATTAGCTGGTACATTGATGCTGATCGGTTCCTAGAACACTCACCTAGTGGGGGAAGCCTATACTACAAGAGGCTCAGCCTCCAAAACAAAACATTCCAGTTTTTTTTTGGGTCCTCCTTCATATATGCGGAATCTAAAAAAATGTCAAACTTACAGTAACAGAGAATAGAATGGTAGTTACCAAGGGCTGGGTATGGAAAAAGGGAGATAGTGGTCAAAGGGTACAAACTTACAGTTATAAGATGAATACGTTTTGGAGATCTAATGCACAGTATGATGACGATAGCGAATGATGTATAAATACTTGAAGTTTGCAAAGATAGTGGATCTTGTGTTCTTGCTACACACAAAAAAGTGGTAACTATGTGAGATGATGGATATATGAATTAGTTTGATTGTGGCAATCATTTCACAGTGTGTATGTATATCAAATATCATGTTGTACATCTTAAATTTCCTTAATTTTTGTTCTCCAATAATGCCTCAATAAACCTGGAGAAGAAATACAAAGAAAAATTACCTTCCCATGGTTTGAAGACACTACCATTTTCCCACTAAGCCTTCTCCTAGCTAAACATCCTTATGTTTCTCAACTAGCTTTAAAAGGTTAAAACTCCAAGTCCTCTAATCATATTGACTGCTCCTTTCTGGAAACACTACAATTTTCAGGGTTCCTTGTCACCTATGGTGCCCACAATGGAATACAGATGCTTTGGGCATGGACTGTCCAGTAGAATGGGATTATCACCTCCCTTGATTTCAACACTAGTCTTCTGTTAAGGTAGTTCACAAATCCAGAACAAGCTACTACTTCTTCCGAAGCCAGTAACATGTGGCAATGACTTTTTAGCCAATCTTAGGGCATTGTGAGCCTAGAGGGTGGGGGATGATGGTGGAAGTTGAGAGACACACTTAACTTTATTCCATGTGTGACTTTTATTTGCCAGAACACTCCCAGTTTTGAAAATAGTTGTATTTTCTCATTCTGTGGCCTGTATGGATTTGCATAGAAAATCAGAAACTTACAAGTAGATTTTCCATTTGTTCAACACTTGCTCTTGATTTTCTGGGCCAGGTTTAAGGAAATTCAACCAGAAAATATATTTAAATCCAATTAACTTTCTTGCTCTGGGATTATTATTCTTATCTAGATTCCCCACAGATGCAAGAAGGTCTATCTATACTTCGGGTTCTGTTTTAGTACTTTGGATAGTAGCTATGTTTTCCCCTATCCGTTCCCACAGTTCTGCTGCTATGCAAACTGAGAGGGACCAAAGGTATTCTTAGACAAAGTAAGTAGCTTTATTTATGGCCCTTGTGAATCTGGGAGAAAGTAGTGAAGTACGGACAAATTAGTAAACAAAGAACTGTGAGTCCTGAGATGGCTTCACCAACTCGTCAATGTGAGTTGATTATTGCCTTTAAACTCTCAGCTCTGGATTTGGATGCTTGCTTGCAGTGTGGCTTACTTAGTGCTGCATGTACATGACTCTACAATTTTCTCTCTTTATCTGAAATGATCTAGTCTGGGACCCTCTGAAAGTGCCAGGCATTAAGTATATCATGATGGTAATTCTTTTGACTGAAACCTGATTTGATTCAGTGGAAGGTGACTTCAGTTTATTGGATTTATAGTTCATTTAATGAGTGCTGTAGAGGTTAATACGTTAGTGTAAACCTGGTTCAGGTAGTAATTTGGTTTCTAATGAGCTTCTTGACCAGCATCCTACTACAAAAAATAGGATACTATTCAGTGGGCATAGAATATACCTGTCTAATCAGACCTAAGAATTATGCAAGTTGTATATTACAATTGTACTATGATTGCTCGACTTCTCTGGGACTCAGTTTCCATTTCTGTAAAATGAAGAGGTTGCACAAAGGTCCTTGAGGCTCTGAACCTTTAGTATTTTACTGGTTTAAGAAATCCCCCATCTTTCAGACATATATTTTGTAATGGAGATGGATTTACATGAGCTGTTTGTGCTGTGATCAGTACCCCCTACCAAAACCCTGGCTCCACAAAACCTTGCCTGACTACTGAGTTGTGTATCTGAGTGTTTTGCAAGCAAGGCACTGACTGTTCCTTATTCCGTACACTTTTTAAAAGTATGTTGGTATAGGGAAAAGCCTGACAACGTAAAGGCGGTGATTCTTTATAAAGCAAAGGACATGCATGCTTATTGCCCATGATAAACAATTCTGTAAGCTTGAGTTCTCTAAGCTCAGGGTTTCTCTCCTGTAATGTGTGGGCATCATTTGACCCTCTTCACGTTGCCCCATGAGAACTGAGACTCCAAAATCAATGCAAAAGTGCTGATACTCTGACTACTGCTATTACTGTAATACATGACCTTTTATCTCTAATCCAGGAGTCTCATCTTTTCCATGAGTATCTATGAAACTGTGGTAGGCTAACTTGCTAGTTTGCAAGGAGAGTAAAATTGCAGTTCCTTCACAGTTCTTGTCAACAACCCCCATCCACATTTACTTTCTCTTTTCTTACGACCATAGCACCTAGCTTCTGAAAAATCCAACTGAAAACACATTCTGTCTTTTATCTAGCTCTCTTACATTTAATTTTATCTCCCAACTACATTGTAGGCTCTTGTGACCAGGCATCATGCCAATACTTTTTTCTGTGTACCCTGTAGCAGCTGCCACAAGGGTAGGGGCATAGTAGGGGATCAATATATAGTTTGTGATTGACTTTGGTCATATACATGCCAGCTGAGTTCAAATACCGCATACTTTTTTAAAAAAAATTTGAGTTGGAGTCTCACTGTTGCCCTGGCTGGAGTGCAGTGGCATGCTCACAGTCACTGCAACCTCGACCTGCTGGCCTCCGGCGATCCTGCTGCCTCAGCCTTCCAAGTAGCTGGAACCACAGGCGCTCACCACCACCCCCGGTTAATTTTTTTATTTATTGTAGAGGCGAGATCTCACCAAGTTGCCCAGCCTGGTCTTGAACCCCTTGGCTCAGACAATCCTCTCGCCTCTACCTCTCAAAGTGCTGGGATTACAGGTGTGAGCCACCGCTCCTGGCTTACTTTATACTTTTTACCAATGAACGTCTTGCCTTGGATGTCTTCTGATAGATGAAAGCGTAAACTTCCTCCCCTAGAAATACAAAAGCTCTAATGAGAGACAAAGAAACTGTTTTTCAGGCTTCTATGTTGCAAGGCATAGGCATTCCTTGATCAATTGGACATCACTGACTAAGGGACCAATTCCAAGCTGTTGTGAGTTCCACATTTCCCAAGATACCAGGGGTAGTTTGTTGTGCTGGGCTACTAATAATGATCACATTTCGGCTGCTGAAGAACTAGAACATTGTCTCTGTGTTTTTGTAGAAATCAATAGCCTCAGGAGATCTTCTACACCAGCCAACTGCCTAGAGCATCAGTGGGAGCTCATTTGGCATTTGATAACAATCCCAGAGGAGGATTTGACTCCATATGAGTGCATTCCCTAAAGTCATACATTTGCTGCTTGTGTTCTTGTAAGTATCTTATTATGAATGGCCCATTATGCCAGAAACAAAAATGGCTATATATGCATTTTCATTTGGCCTATCATTGTTTCCAATGGTCTGGATTATTTGTTTAGTCTCAATTCAATTTTCTCTGAGGGAATATGGAGACCCAACAGTTTTCCACTTTTAGTGCTAAAATGTTAGGACTCAGAGCACTGTTCTTGTGGCTGCAGCCCTGAGGATGCACTCCCTGGCCCCAGAACAATTTTTGCATTTTTTCTTTTTTGTAGTTATCAGGACTGCAACACACTCTCAATTCAGCCTTTCTGAGTGAAACTGATACTATTTTACTGATGTAACATGGTTATCATTTTCTAACTTTAGCTTTGCAAATTTGGCATTTTCTAACTTTAGTTTTGTGAATTCAGGCTGTTCTTTCTCACTTAGAAATATTTCCTCTTATTTGAATTTGAGTATGCTGCCACCAAGTGGTTGCCTGTTCTTTGATTAGCATGGTTTCATAATTCAAGCTGCAGACTGCATTGCTTTTTTTGTTGTTGGTATGTGCGTTAGGAGTAGGGGTAGTGTGATGCCTGTGAGTAGGTAAAGGTATCAGGTATCAGAGGGGGTCGGGGTCAGTTTTCACGTAGTGGCAGAAAGATATAGAACAACAAAAATGGGTTGTAATTTGAGGAGGAGAGAGGAAGGGCAGTCTGAGGTCCAAAGAAGGAGATCAGTGACAGAGGAGTAGGTGGGGTGGAGGGAACAGGGAAATAATAGGAAAATTATTTCCTGAAAAAGAGTTCCAAAATTGCTTTGATGGGTGGACTAGGCGCTGGTGTTGGTGCATAGATTCCCAAGGGGAGTAGTTCAAAGGTGATCATAGTGATATTCAGCAATGAGGTATGTAGCACTTTTTCTAGGATGAGTTTGCGAACTTAATTGTCAGATCACGTACCATGAATGTGGGGGTTGCTGCCTTGAGGTGCAGGGACAGCTCCTGACGAGCATGTCTTGACAACGTCCTGCCTTTATCAAGCTGAGGCCTTGCATCATATTATCTGACTTCTATGATCAATCTTCCAAATTAGAGCCTTTTCCAAATCTTCTGAGTAAGATACTTGCATACATATGTCCTTGTTTTTATCACCCCTCCTCCACCCCACTCCTCCACTCTCCTCTACTCTCTTCTCCTGCCCTTTTCCCATATTTTCTTTTCTTCCCCCTCTTCTTCCTTCTCTTTTTCTTTACATCTTAGACACAAGGCTCTTGATGTCTCCATCCCTCTGAACCAGGTTGAATGGTTGGAAACAGGTGACATATAGAAGCTTTTGATTGAAGGGCATGAGATCCAAGACTCTTTTTATTCATAAGGTATAGAGGCATATGAAGAGAAAACTGAAGATTGTTCTATGTAAGATGTTTGCTGTAATTAACACCCTGATCAGGCACAGTTCCCCAGAATGGGGTTTACTCCTACGTGATAACACATGTGCCATCTTTAGCCTTGGCTAGTATATGATCACATAACTGTTTTTCAACATACACATGCTTGGAGGAACTCAAATTATTCTACAAAAAAGATACCTGCGCATGCATGTTTATCTCAGCACCAGTCACAATAACAAAAACGTGGAACCAACTGTCCTGCCATCTAAAATGGACTGGATAAAAAAATGTGGTGCATATACATGATGGAATATCATGCAATCACAAGGAAGGACAAAATTATGGACTTTGCAGCAACTTGGATGGATTTAGAGTCTACTGCACTCAGTGATCTATCACAGAAACAAAGAACTGAGTACCACATGTTCTCCCTCATAAGTGGACCCTGAACGTTTATCACAATATTACAAAAAGGGAATTGGCAGTAGTGGGACACTGCCAGGGGAGGGAAGGAGGGGTGGGGCACATAACATCAATTAGGGTAACTGATCTCAAATCAGGTAAAGTGAGGACCAATGGGAGGCCCAAATTTCTCCTGTACATAGACTACTTATGTGCCTAATCTTGACTTGTACTCTACATCTTTAAAATAAATTATTAAAAAATTTGCATACAAAGAGAAAACTGAAGATTGTTCTATGTAGAATATTTGCTGAAATTAACACTCCAATCAGGCATAGTTCTCCAGAAAGGAGTTTACTCCTACATGATAACATGTGTGCCATTTTTAGCCTTGTCTAGTATATGATCACATAACTAGTTTTTCAACAAACACATGCCTGAATTTTTTTTTTTTACTTGGAGTCTCACTCTGTGGCCCAGGCTGGAGGGCAGTGGCACACTCATGGCCACCCCAGCGTCGACCTGCTGGGCTCCGGCAATCCTTCCACCTCAGCCTTCCAAGCAGCTGGAACTACAGATGCATGCTACCACACCCAACTAATGTTTTTTATTTTTCAAAAAAGTTTTTATTGTAGAGATGAGGTCTTGCCAAGTTGCCCAGGCTGGTCTCGAACTTGCGGGCTCAGGCAATCCACTTGTCTCAGCCTCCCAAAGTGCTGGGATTACAGGCTGAGCCAATGAGCCCGACATGCTTGAATTTCAACCTTTACCCAGATTTTGTAATTCATGAAAATCTGGTAAAAATGTCCTGTGTGTGATAATGTCCCTAATGCAGAAATTAAATCCATGAGGACAACAGTTTTAGTAAGCAGGTATAATGACCTATTTGGCACCATAATCAACCACATCTCGAACACAGGATTTCCCAGTCAGGATTCTATGTGGAGCAGTATAGCCTAGGGGATAAGTGTGAGGACCTGGAATCACTGACTGCTCAAATTTTACCTCTGCCTCGTGGAGACGTTTGATGTGGGGCAAGTCACTTAACCTCTCTGTGCCTTGGGTCGCTGACCGGTAAAAAAAAGGGTAATATTAATTGTCTTACACAATTGTTATGAAGGTTAAGTTAAATGACAGGATACACGTATTGCGCTTAACATAGTGGTTGGGATCTAGTGAGTATACAGTCGTTGGTAGCTATTATGTAGATTTCTTCCTAGAACACAAACTTTAGGAAGTGATAGCCCTGGATAGTGTCTCTCTTGCACTCCACAATGTCTTTCCTCTTGGCTTCTGAGGCTTATAGAGACTCCCTGGCAACAGAGACTCGGACTATCTAATGCCCCACAGAGTGTTGAACAAGTGAGAGCTTGTAAGCTAAGTAGGATGTCATTTTGAGTCACGGTTGCTCTAATTTCTTGAGACATTTCTGAAGAACAATTGGATTCCCTTCAGTTTTAATTTCCCTCCCTTCCCAGATAAATTTTCTAAATGTCCTCTTTCTATTTTCTTGTTCAAGGCCAGAGTTGAAGGAAGCTGGCCTTCAATCTCCAACCAGGCCGAGAGTACCATTTGAGCTCAAAAGCAAATTGTATTGGAAAAGCAGCAGAATCACTGACTGAAATGAATTGTCATGAAATAAGGTTTTAAATGAAAGCACAAGGCAGAGCCTGGTCCTAATTGGCAGTGGAGTTAGTCAGGTAAGAGGCCAATTGCAAATGTCCCATCGCAGAACTTTTGTAACTTGCTCCCTGTTTCTCTTACTTCCTGCTCTCAACTATCTCCTTCCACCCTTACACAACCTTGGGGGATTGATGATCTTTGGGCAAAGGTAACACTGAGCTATTTATTTTAAAAAATCTATAATCCATAAACTGAGTGCTTATGCACAAAAAATGTCTTAACCATGGTACAATTTGTAATGTTCCATGCGGTAGGGTGAATAATGGTCCCCCAAATAGGTCCATGTCCTAATCCCTGAAACCTGTGAATAGGTTACCTTATTATATACCAAAAGCGACTTTGCAGATGTAATTAAGAACCTCAGCATGGCAAGATGAGCCCAGATTATCCAGGTGGGCTCAGTGTAATCACAAGGGTTCTAATGAAAGAGATGAGGGAGGAGGCAGAGGTGAAGATGAAGGTGATGGGATAAGAGAAGCAGAGATTAGAGTGACGACCTGGAAGATGGAGGAAGGAGCCACGAATAGAGGAATGAATATAGGTGGCCCCTACACGCTGCAAAAAGCAAGTAAATGAATTTTCCACTTAGAGCCCGCAGAAGGAAATAGCCCTACCTACACCACAATTTTAACCCAGTGAGACCCATTTTACACACCTGACCTCCAGAATCATGAGAGAATAAATCTGTGCTGTTTTAAGCCAACCTCCCAAATTCTCCCAAATATGCTGTAGAACCAGAGGTTCCCAATATTTGAATTATTGCTTTGGGTGATATCAATGAACACCGTTTTTGAGGGCTTCCACTAAAATGCAAAGGGAAAATATGTTAGGCTACATTCAGCCTGCTATGCCTTGATCTGGCTGGCTAGCAGAGAGCCAGTGGAAGGAGATCTGGGATACAGGAATTTCTAGGCTTTGGGACATTGTGGAAGGATCAAATTGATGGATGGGATCAGTGTGGCTGGATGCAGCAAGTGATGCCTCTGCATGAGCAAGGGCCCTCCTACTTACTCATTCAGGTTCAGGTATCAGCCTGCTTCAACGATGTCTTCCTTGACCATTCAGTCTGGATTAGGTTTCCTTGTTTTCCCATAGCCCCCTCTCTGCCCTTCTTCACAGTTCTGAGCACAATGCTAATCACACAGTACTTTCGGTGATTGTGTTTAATGGTTGTCACCACCACAGGGTCTATGTCTATCTTATTCACTGCTATTTACCCTGTACCTAGACACACAGTATATGTTTGAAAAAAATGTTGAGCCAGGCTCAGTGGCTCAGCCTGTAATTCGCGCCTTTGGGAGGCTGAGGTGAGTGGATTGCCTGAGCCCGCGGGTTCGAGATCCGCCTGGGCAGCGAGACCTCCTCTCTACAATAAATCAAAAAATTAGCCGGGCGTGGTAGCGCATGCCTGTAATTCTGGCTACTGGGAAGGCTGAGGTGGAAGGATGGCCGGAGCCCAGCGGTTCAAGGCTGCGGTGGCCGGGAGTGGCCACTGCACTCCAGTCTGGGCGACAGAGTGAGACTCCAACTCAAAAAAAAAAAAAAAAAAAAAAGAAAAAAATGTTGAAACTTGTTGTATCAAGTGTTACTGACTAAAAAGCTTGAGGCTCTAAGCAGTTAAATAATGTACTCAGAGTTGCATAGATAATAAATGCCAGAGTTGGGATTCAAATCCAGTTCTTCCTGACTGTAATCCTGCAGGTTCCAGTGCTCTCTGCCAGACCAGCAGCAGCAGCCTCGCTTGGGAACTCATTAGAAATGCAAATTCTCAGGCACTGCCTCAGACTTACTGGATCAGAAACTCTGCAGGTGAGGTCAGCACGGTGTGTTAACAAGTCCTCCAGGTGATTCTGGGACCCGCTCAGGGGTGAGAGCCACTGCTCTATGTGGCACTGCCCATTATGTGATTCCCACTTGGTAGACGATCCAGGTTGTTCTTGATCTATGCAAATAACTCTAATGCTACCTAGCATGAGGCTCATCATACAAGATGTGGTTAATAAGTAAATGTTGAATAATAAGTGAATTGAGCTCTTTAGCACATTAGGTTTTGAAAGACATAAATAGGCTTTTTTTCATCAAAACCACAGGGAATAGTGCGAACACCATAAAAAGCTACTTGCCTGAAGAAAAGTTTTCAAGATGAAATTATTTATTATTTCCCCCCTCTCCATTCTCTTTTCAGGTCAATTTTTTCCATTAAATTGTCTCTGACCCCTATGGTTCATATTGATAGCTCTCTTAGTTGGCTTTTTTAAAAAATAGCATTTAGAGTATTGCTTAAGCTATCCCTGGATTATATGTGATGACACATTTTTTGAGTGTCTTAGGTATATAAATCATGTTCTTCATATTGAAACTGTATTCTCTTTAGCACATGGACTGTATCTTTTTTTTTTTTTTTGGTTTCCTCTAGTTTCTACTGTTCTGCCATCTTGCGTATTTTGGGTTTAACCTAGAGGTTTCTCTGTAACCTTTCACATGGCGAACTGTAACCTAGCTGGATGTGTAAACAGACTGTAATCTACTCTTTCAGTCAATCAAAGGTGGCCAGCTATTCAAACCTGGTTCACATAATGCAAATGCTGAACTGTGACCAATCCGGCTGCTTCTGCCCCTCACTTCCTTTTTCTGTATGTCATTTCCTTTTACTGTTCATAAATCTTCTTCCACCACATGGCTGTGCTGGAGTCTCTCTGAGCCTGCTCAGGTCCAGGTGGCTGCTCGATTTGCAAATCATTCTTTGCTCAATTAAACTCTGTTTAATTTAACTTGTATTAAGTTTTTTTTTGTCTTAACGCTACTATGGCCTTAAATATTTAGTGAAATATTGGGACGATGTTTTGATAAATTATCTAGTGTGTGTGTGTGTGTGTGTGTGTGTGTGTGTGTGTGTGTGTGTTTGTGTTTATATTTAGCCCTTTCCATATTCAGTAAAGATATTCATCACCTGAGATAAATGTTATTATAGTAAAAGAGCAGAAAACAAAAACAAGTAAATTCCTAGCTGCTTAATTTTTTAATTTTTAATTTTAAATATGTGGGGTACAATTCAGGGTTAGCTTTACAAATGTTCATTATGCAGGTACCCATCCACTGAGTTTTAAAAACCTATTTACAATTTTAGGAACTAGTACTTTTGAGTTCCAAATGCCCAAGTCCTAAAGAACCCAGGAAATATACTTCATGACATACACAATAGATTTGAAAGGATACAGGATCAGTCATAGCCAATTTTCCTCTCTTTAAATTAGATGAAGTTTCCATAGGATGTGAGAAAAGTGAGAACTAGGACAGACAAGTGAGACTTTGGTGAGTCCCTTAACAGAGGTGCTATAACCTGCACTTGTGACCCAAGATCCAGATTGAAGAAATCATATCATACTCAGTGGGGGTTAGGGCTAGGAAAATCTTTGAGTGGATTAGACAGTGCCATGCTTTGAACAGTTCCCCTAAACCTGGCCTGGAAAAATAGTAGTAGAGTTCGCTGCATGTGCATGTGTTATATCTCAAGAGATGGGACTTGAAACCACCTAACAACTCCCTGGACTCTGGTGAGGTATTGGAAGAACCAACCATTTTCTGAATATTCACAAGAGGACCTGAGACCTGAGAGAAATTAAGCTCAAGGTCGAAGGGGCACAGCAGTGATCTGAATGTGTCTGTAACTGAGGCCTGGGTGGAATTTGAATATCCCTGCAACACATGTGCAGAGATAATCAAGGCCACACATGACAATGCACTTCTCAGTGGATTCCAGGGGGAACATTAGGAGACAACTGAAGATCAAGTATTCTCTGCTTGTCTTAAACCACAATCCCAGAGATTATAGGGAAAGCTTGAATGGACTGAGATTAAGTTTTATACTAATTGGAGGAAATAGACCAAGATATTAAAAAAAACAAAAACAAAAACAAAAACATTGTTGTGTGTCTGAATTTGTAGGTTGGTGTTTCTATCAACCTCTACCAACACATACTATATTTGACCAGTTGGACTGAATTGATGAAATACACTTTTTTTCCTGATGCAAACATTTAGCAGAAAAGTGAATCAGAAAACAAGAAACTGCTTCTGGGGATCAGGTAAATTATTGAAGTACTCCCTAAGCTATCCTCACCTCACTGTGTTTTTACCCCAACACATCTCAAATTCTCTAGTTATTGGTAGTGACAATGGTGTTCCCAATACTGAACACTGCAATATCCCTGGTTAGTCAAAGGAGATTCTAGCTAGAGCCACTCAACTACTTATTAAGGCAGGAGGGCGAGCTCAAGCATTTCAGAGTTTTCATACATACACAGAGATTGTAACATGAAGAGGTTTTAAAATAAGCCACAGACACACAACTTTGCATGTAGTTACAAATGTATGACTTGATCATTGATTTTTAGCAGGTAAACAGAACCAGACAAGTCCATATTTTTAATTGGGTTATAGCCTGAGTATTGCATTTGGAACAGCCACATTATTTATTAAATTGTGTGGGGCTGCTGTGATTATGCTATAGATAGGCAGAGGTCTCCAGAGTCAATTGGGGTTGTCGAATCACATTCAATGAATGTCCTTGCGTCTCAATTGAAGAAACCTGCTATTGAGGGACTCCCTTGAAGTAATCAATTAAAAGCAGTAGCATTAAGCAGCTAACGGTGCTGGGAAATCAATACCGGTATGGGGAAGAAACAATTCCCTGCAATGATTTCTATGCAAATTCTGATTCTTGTACTTAATGACATTAGGATTCGCTAATGACACATAACTCAAGGAGGTGCTTCTTTTTCAGTTAAGCATGAAGCACATTTTTGCCCCTACAACCTTGGCAGCCACTTGGGAGGCCTACTTTTACTGCTGGGAAGCAATAGACTAAAGTAAGGCAGCCCAACTTTCTATTTGTTTCTCCCGTGGGAGAGGAGGTCTGATAGAATGACTTTCTGGAGATTGGAATGGGTCCCTGAAAGGACCAGGACCATTCATTCTTTCATTTACTGAGCATTTGTCTGCCCTGGCCTTGCACCTTTAACTACTCCTTCCCTACTCATGACCAAGGTAGTCCTATCACAGACTCCTGTAGCTCAGCCCAAATGGCTTTGAGACACATTCTGGATTCTATTACTTTCCCCCACTATTAAATCTTATAGTGGGCATTCATTTTACCCCAATATATTGAGTGAAAGAAATATTATATATATTTTTTTGTTCTCTAAATCTGATTTAGTTGGCTCAGAGACCATATCCCCTCCCCGAATTTGATAGAACATTCAATCTCAGTTGTTACTAAGATCACTAGGTTCGTGTAAGCACTGGGTGTCTTGGGCAATCACAGGGAGTCCTCAGGTCTTCAATGTGTACACTGGTCATGTCTGACATATTCATTGTCCAAGTTTATATGGTCTCTTTAAGGCTAGTAGTTCTGCTGATTCTGGACCAAACTGAGGCATAAGGAGCCCTGAAATGGCCTGGAGTCCACTTAGTCTTCTTTGGATACCACATTGCCATTTTCCTCTGAGGTCCTGTTGTTTCCCTAGGCACTGTCAGGGAATAGGGCGTTTATATCCTCTACTTGTAGAAACTGTAAACTCCAGTAGCCTTTCCTGTATTGAGGCTACTGTCTGGAAGCTCTAAGTACCTCTTTATCTCTGTTTTCCAAACCTCAGAGCCAGTTCCATTTTAGAACAGCAGTTTAACTCTGTGATTCCTTTTGCCTTGGCTTTAGAACTCAGCATTTTCATAACTTTGATCTGGAATGATTGAATCTCTGAGTCTTATTGCCCTAAGTAGTCTGTGTGCATGTATGTGTGCGTCATGGGGGAGAGGGAGTGCTCATTCTTTCTGAATTTTCCCTTTCTCATTTTCCCTACTCCTCTACTCCCTTCACCTAGCAAATGTCTAATGATCCTTCAAGTCTCAGCTTATATGTAGTTCTCTCAGATGTTTTCCATGCCCCCTGGTCTAAATAGTCTCTCATTATACACATATATAGCACTCTGTTGATATTCTATGTAGCACTTGTTATAATAGTAACGAGTTATTGAGGTGATTACTAGTTATTGAGGTGATTTTTCCACTGGTCTGTAAACTCCATAAGGATGAGGACGGTATTTTTTTGTTCATTTTTATATACCTATCCTCTCACATAATTTCGACATTTAGAAGATGTAAATACGTGTTGAATAAATGAAGTAATATCTTTCCATATTTGAGAAATAACAACTCAGAGGCCATTTTGTAATTTTTTTATTTTTAAATTTATATAGTGGTGGTAGTTTATAGGATGAAAATAGAGTGCATGGACTATTATCATAGCAAAATAATTGGCATAGAGTTGTTAATATGATTTTCTTATCTTTCTAACACAATATCTGTAGTGATGTCTCCTTTTTCATTCCTTCTATATTGGTAATTTAACCCTTTCTCTTGGACTTTATTGAGACAAAAATTTCTATTCATCTAAAACACCATTAAAATAGTGAAAAGGCAAACCAAAATGGGAGAAAACACTTGCAATGTACATTGCTGGCAAAAGGCTTGTATCCAGATTATATAGAAAAGTTCTAAAGATTAATAAGAAAATAATCCAGTTTAAAAAATTAAAGACTTTAAAAAATATTTCACCAAATAGGATATTGAAATGTTTAGCAAGTATCATTAGTCATCAAGGAAATGAAAATTAAAATTACAATGAGGTACCATTACATACCTATCAGAATAGCTAACATTAAAAAGACCAACAACACCAAGCATTGTCAAGGATGTGGAGCTAGTGGAACTCTCATACACTACTGATTGGAGTGTAAATTGGTAGAACCACTTTGGAAAACTGGCAATATCCATTCAAGTTGAACATATGTGTATCCAACAACCTAACAAATCCATCCCTATGTAGAGACTCAACAGAAATGCACACATATGTGGACCAGAAGACATGCATAAAATGCTCGCAACATCATTATTTGTAATAGTATCAAACTGAACAACTTAAATGTTAACAACATTGGAATGGATAAAAAATTTTTGGTGTGTTCATACAATAGAATATTATACAGCAATTAATAAGAACTAAGTACTACAACACCAAACAACATAGATGAACCTCACAGACATAAATTTGAAAAGAAACCAAATGCAAAAGAGAAGCCATTTATATCAAGTTCAAACACAGGAAAAATAATCTATGGTGATAAAAATCAGAATAATGATAGAAGATCAAGAGAAACATGAGAGAGGCTTTGGGGATACTAATAACATCCTAAGTCTTAATGTAGGTGGTGGTAACATGGTGGCATTCATTTTATAAAAATTAATCACTCTGTATAATTAATATTTACTTTTATATTACACTTTAATAAAAAGTTTATTTTAAATAAGAATACATACATTAAAAGAGAGTGACATTGGATGAATTTAGATGTTCTTTCTAGCTCTAACATAGTATGATTTTACATGAAAATGTGTTGAAGAATAATAAAATCCTCTACAAGTATAAGGTCTTTTGTGATTATCAGTGATAGTTGATCCTGAATTTTTAGTGGTTTCTTGATCAAACCATGGCAAATAGTTTGTTGAAATTTCTATATATTTTAGTTGAAAATGTAAGTTACTGCTCTCTCTTTCTGACTTTTGTTCATTTCCTAGTTTCTTTGAACATTTTTTGGTCAAGAACCTGGATGAGCCACCACAGACAAATATCATGGAGAATAACCCTGATTACTCTTACATATTGAGTTGGCAATAACAATGGCAAAGCTCCTAAACGCAAAGTGCAAGAATTAAGGAGGAAGCTTCCTAATTCCTTTGAATCATCAGTGGCTTTGGGTTTTCTAGACTAGGTTTTCTACTTATAAATGCATAATGCAGCAGTGAAAATAATAATGATTTTTCCAGTCACTTGACCTCTGTTAGGAATCCATCATTTCAATGTTAGGGGAAAGTAATGCTTTAGAAGTTCAGTAAGATACATTTGACATTCATTTCCAAACGTAGTCATTCAAATGGTGTGATCTTTATCATTGTCATTACTTTCTTTTCTCCTTAGCCTTACCAGTAAAACACTGCTAATGAATCTATGAGTAGGCACAGTTGATTAGGTGGTTGACTCATTCCCAGAGATGAGGCTTGGGTTTTACTGAGGTCGTTGAGCTTGCTTAGAACACACTATATATATTTTTGGAAGTTTTTCTCTTTTTCAGGTATTTACTAAGAACTCAACTTTCCTGGTGTCTAACTGAAAGTGTCCTTTAAAGGTGTATTGCTTTTCTAACTCTTGGCTTGGGAAAAAATGTCAGAAAATTCTTCAAACCCATTTAGTGAAGTATTTTAACTGCTCATCTTGCACTTTTGAGTGAAGTGTAATTTACATTTCATAAAAGTAGAAGCCAAGCAGCAAGCTGTAAGTAATTATCATATAATTAAATGTCTACTATGAAGGGAATGAAAACGTGGGCTCCTTCGTGCCTTCCGTGACTGGGTTATGCAATGGCAAATTAAATTATAGCTCTTTATCTCAGGCAGGCTCCAGGGGACCAACTCAGGGTTTGAAAAAAAATCTCGGAGTTGCCAATGTAGTTTTAGTTGAAGGTTGAAGCAATCACTTTATTGTCCAAGCAGATCATATGAAAATGGATTCTGTAGCTTTGGTTTTAGAAATGGAAACCAGAGTGTCTACTCCTCTCAGTGACTTATAAAACCTCTTTTCTCTAGGTTAATATTTGTAATGGAAAGCACCACTATGATAATTAATATTTAACTATTACTGTGGATGAGCTTTATTTATTTAAATTCACAAAGCTGTTGGCTTTGGGGATGATAATCAAATGCTAAATGCACTTGTAATTAGTTGAAATGCTCCTCCTAATCTAATTTTGTTTAATATTCATTTAAAATATGCACGGAGTACCTGCTAGGTTCAAGATGCTATAGGGCATCCAAAGGTCAAAAAAGACATGTTCTCTGCTCTGAAGGAGATTATAGTCAGAAAGGGAATAAAAGCTATGCACACAAAAACTATGAAACAAGGCAAAATTAGATAGTTAAGAGAATTCAAGGTGTGGAGGAGCTCAGGGGAGAAAAAAGTTACTTCTGTTTCTGTCTAGGTAGAGCTGGTCAGGTTTCAAGGCAGCATTTAATATGGTGGATGAGGGGATAAACTTTTTATAAGAGAAGATATTGAGGGGACCATGAGCAATGATAGAAGTGAGAAACCAGCACAGGGCCTTCAGGGAATGTAGACCAATTTGGTTTCTTATCCAATAGTCACAGTGACAATTAATTTAAATTTGTGAATACAATTGTTGAATTTTACAGACTTTCTTCTCAGTCAAAAGTTATAATGTGATATTCCTGACTGTTTACATTGTCTACTTTTAAATTTTAGAGTTGTGGGGTTTATGTGAGGATTTACTATGTAAGTAAATTGTGTGCAGGTGAGGTTTGGGCTTTTCGTGAGCTCTCTCTCCCCCTGGAGTGAACCTGGTACTCAGTGGTTGTGTGCTCCTTATTCCAGTTCCCTCTCTTCTTTAGCAGTGCCCAGCAACTGTTGTTCTCATATTTGTGCTTGTATGTCCAGTGATCAGGACCTGCTTATGAGTGAGAATATGCGGTGTTCAGTTTTTGTTTCTGTGACAGTTCATTTAGAATGATGGTCTTCAGCTGCATCCATGTTGCTGCAAAGAACATGGTCTTATTCTTCTTTATGGCTGCATAGTATTCCATCATGCATATGTACCACATTAAAAAAAAGTCTGTCCAGTCCACTTTTTATGGACATCTTAGTTGATTCCATGTTTCTTCTATTGTGAATAGTGATGCAGTAAACATATGCATCTAGGTATCTTTTTGGTAGAACAATTTATGTTACTCTGGGTATGTTCTCAGAAATGGGATTGCTGGATTGCATGGTACCTCAATTTTTAGTTCTTTGAGAAAATGGCATATTGCTTTCTACACAAGTTGAACCAGCTTATATTCCCACCAACAGTGTAGAAGCATTCACTTTTCTCCACAGCCTCGTCAACACCTGTTTTTTTTTTTACTTTTTAATTATAGCCATCCTGACCAGTGTGAAGTGATATCTCATTGTAGCTTTGATTTGCATTTCTCTGATGATTCGTGGAGCTGAGCATTTTTTCACGTTTGTTGCCTGCTTGAGTGTCTTCCTTTGAGAATTATCTGTTCATGACCTTTGCCTACTTTTTAAGGCGTGGGAGGATATTATTATTATTTTTTCCTGATGATTCATTTGAGTTCTTGTAGATCCTAGATGTCAGGCCTTTGTTGGGTGTATATATTTTTTCCCCTTCTGTGGGATGTCTCTTTAATTCTCTTGATGGTTTCTTCTGCTGTGTGAAAACTTTTTAGTTTGATAAGATCCCACCTGTCAATCTTCACTTTTGCTGCATTTGCTTTTGAGGACTTGGCCAAAGCTTTTGAGTTCCTTGCCTACTGAGATGTCCAGGAAGGTGTTACCTAAGTTTTCTTTTAAGATTCTTATAGTTTGAGATTTCACATTTAAGTCCTTGATCCATTTTGAGTGATTTTTTTGTATATGGTGATAGGTAGGGGGTCCAGTTTCATTATTCTGCATGTGGCTAACCAGTTTTTCTGGCACCATTTGCTAAATATGGTTTCCTTTTCCCAATGTTTGTTTTTGTTAGCTTTGTCAAAAATGAGTTAGTTGCAAGTCTATGGCTTTACTTCCAAATTCTCTGTTTTGTTCCATCGGTTTGTATGTCTATTCCTCTACCAGTACCATCATGTCTTGGTTACTACTGCCTTGTAGTAAAGTTTAAAGTTTGGAAGCATGTTGCCTTTAGCTTTGTTCTTTTTGCTAAGGGTTGCTTTAGCTATTCAGGATCTTTTTTGCTTCCATATGAATTTCTGTACTGTCTTTTCAAGGTCTGTGAAAAATGATGCCGGCAATTTGATAGGAGTTGCAGTGAATCTGATCTGTAGATTGCCTTGGGTAGAATGAACATCTTGACAATATTGATTTTTCCAATCCATGAGCATGAGATTTTTTTCCAATTGTTTGTATCATCCTTGATTTCTTTAAGCAGTGTTTTGTAGTTCTCATTGTAAAGGTCTTTCACCTCTTTGGTTAGGTGGATGCTGAGGTATTATAATTTTTGTGTGGTTATTGTGAATGGGATTGTGTGTGTGTGTGTTTAAATTTGGTTCTCAGCCTGCTTGTTGTTGGTGTATAGAAATGCAACTGTTTTATGTGCATTGATTTTGTATCCCATGACTTTACCAAAGTTGTTTATAAGTACGAGGAGATTTTTGGCGGATTCTCTAGGATTTTCTAAGTATAGAATCATGTTGTTGGCAAAGAGGGATAATTTAACTTCCTCTTTTTCTTTTCTTTTTTTCTTTATTTTAAAGATGTGAGGTACAATTCAGAGTTAGGTTACAAATGTTCATTATGCAGGTACCCTTGTTAATGAGGTGTGCCCCTCTCTGCCCTGGCAGTTTCCCTCAACTGCCAATCCCACTCCCCTCGGCAGTTTCCCACTACTGCCAATCCCTTTCTTACAGTATTATGACAATGGTTCAAGGTCCGTTTATGAGTGAGAACATATGGTACTCTGTTCTTTGTTTCTGTGATAGATCACTGAGTATGATCAACCCTAAATCCATCCAAGTTGCTGAGAAGTCCATATGTTTGTCCTTCTTTATGGCTGCATAATATTCCGTTGTATATATGTACCACATTTTTAAAATCCAGTCCAGCTTCGATGGGCAGCATGATTGGTTCCATGTTTTTGCTATTGTGAATAGAGCTGCAGCAAACCTGCGTGTGCAAGTATCATTTTTGTAGAATGATTTGAGTTCCTCCAGGCACATTCCCAATAGGGGAATTGCAGGGTCATATGGAAGATCAATTTCTAGTTCTTTCAGAAATTGCCACACTGTCTTCCAAAGAAGTTGTACTAGTTTGCATTCCCACCAGCAGTGTAAAAGCATTCCTTTTTCTCTGAATCCTCACCAGCATCTGTTGTTGTTTGTTTTTATTAATGACGGTCATTCTCACTGGGGTCAGGTGGTATCTCAATGTGGTTTTGATTTGCATTTCTCTGATAATGCATGAAGCTGAACGCTTTTTCATGTGTCTGTTGGCTGCTCTTACGTCTTCTTTTGAGAAGTGTCTATTCATGTCTTTTGCCCACTTTTTAATGGAGCTGTTTGTTTTTTTCCTTTCTGCATGTTTGAGTACCTTGTAGATTCTGGATGTTAGGCCTTTGTCAGATATACAGTTGGCAAATATTTTTTTTTCCCATTCTGTGGGCTGTCTCCCCACTCTCTTGATGGTTTCTTTTTGCTTTGCAGAAGCTTGTAAGTTTGATAAGGACCCACTTGTCTGTCTTATCTCTTATGGTATGGGCACTTGGGGTTTTGATCAACTTCCTCTTTTCTTACTTGGACACTCCTGATTTCTTTATCCTGCCTGATTGCTCTGGTTAGGATTTCCAGTACTATATTGAATAGGAAGGGTAAGAGCAGGCATCCTTGTCTTGTTCCAGTTCTTAGGGAGAATGCTTCCAGCTTCTGCCCATTATGATGTTAGCTGCAGTTTTGTCATAGATGGTTCTTACTATTTTGAGGAATGTTCCTTCTATACTTAGGTGTTTGGAGTTTTTTTTAATCAAGAAGGAATGTTGTATTTTATTGAATGCTTTTTCTGCATCCAATGAGATAATAATGTAGTTCTTGGTTTTATATTTGTTTATGTGATGGGCTACATTTATAGATTTATGTATATTGAACCAGTCTTGCATCCCAGGAATGAAGCCTACCTAGTTGTGTTGGATGAATATGAAATGTGCTGTTGGATGAATATGAAATGTGCTGTTGGATGAATATGAAATATGTGACTTAATAGAATCTTGTTTAGAATTTTTACATCTATGTTCATCAGTGAAATTGGCCTATAGTTTTCTTTTGTTGGGTCTTCACTATTTTTATTTACATTGTTTAAAACATTAGATTTATGTGGGAGTACAGTGAGAGAATTGAATGAAAATGGAGGTTGGAGCTGGATTGCAGACTCTTGGGCACCAATCCAATGGAAACAGACTTTACTCAGAGAACCATTTACTTCAAAAAATATTGATAAACTATTGTGTACCCAGCATGTAGATTATAGTGATGAGTGTCTCCCTTCCCCACAGGGAAATGGATTTCATAGAGGAGATGGGTGATTGGTGTGAAGTTGTCTCTCCTAAATAGTATATATTCTAAAGGTAATAATGTTTGAGTTAAGATATGAAGGAGAGCATGGGTTTTTTATGAAAGAAGAAAAATGAGAGGGTGTTTCAAGTAGGGAAAGCAGGCAAGATCACTGTGGTGTAGAGAACCTGGAGAGTTCCTGGTTGTGCTAGGATTGAACCTAGTAATCTGATCATTAAATGCCCAGTAGGGGCTATTTCAGTGATCAAGGTAGACACTAAAAGACCCTGATTAAAAATATAGTAGTAGTGAGGAAAAAGAAGGCATACATTTGAGAGACATTTAGGAGTAGAATTGACAGGACTTGCAAGTAAGTGATGACGTGGATAATGAAGAGTGGGTATGGATATTAGGCTCCAACTTGTGTGTCAGGGAGTGCCATTCATTGAGCGTGGGAACACAGGACAATAAGATTTGAGGGGAGAGCCTTGAATTTAGTTTTACCTATGTTTAGTATGAGGGGCCTGTCAGATATCCAAATGGAGATAATGGCAAAAAGTTGAATATATTATTCAGAGTGCAAAAATATAGTTTAGGCTACAAATAGAGTTTTGAAAGTCATCAATATTAGGAGTTGCAAATCTGAATGTCTACAAGATTCAGACATGTACCATTAAAAGATGAGTAGAAGACTTGCCCGAAGGCATTCAAGTTTTAAAAATCTGATATGTGATGTATATGTGTATATATACACACACACACATATATGTATAATACAGTTTTTTCATTTCTTAAAATGTGTATACATTCTTTGGCACCCTCTGTATATAAACAAAAATATATACACATTTTAAGAAAGGAGAAAACTGTATATTGAATTTTAATACTCAATATATACTAATAACAAAAGTTGAATACAAGTCACATTTGACTTCTGCAATTACAAGAGGTGCTCAAAGTGGTTACCATCAACATCCAGACACTTCTGATTATAGTGAGATAAAAGAAATACATAGATATCTCTTAAAATGTGTGTACAGTTTTTGGCACCCCTGGAGTATATATATATATGAAGGGAGATCCCCCAAAACTGGAATTTTCTTTTTGGAGGGCGGGCCCCACTAGGTAAGTATTCTAGGAACCCATCAGCATCAGTGTGCCAGCTACTGTTGTTGTGAGAGATTGTGTTAGACTTTAGTGAATTTCTTCTGGGGGATGGGGGGGATTCTTTCAACATATTTGCCTATTTCATGGTGGGTGATTTATGAACGCACCTGTCTACACCATGCTGAGTGTTCAGCAGTTTTTGACCAAAAATGGCATGACCCCCATGTCATGACAATTATATATGTGGTGTGGATTTCTTGCGTTTTCCCTTTTTTGGTTTACTCAGTTTTGTGAATCTATAGGTTCATGTCTTTTCTAACATTTGAGAATTTTTCAGCTACTATTTTGAGTACTTTTTTCAGCCCCACCTTCTGTCTCCTCTCCTTCAAGGACTCCAATGACATGAAGTTAGATCTTTTGTTATAGTTTCACCAATCCAAGAAGCTTTATTATTTGTCATTTGATTTTCTTCCTATTTTTCAGATTGGGTAATTTTTATTGTTCTGTCTTCTAGTTCATTGATTCTTTCCACTATCCTTTTCATTCTGCTGTTGGGTTCATCAAATGAATTTATTATTTTTATTTTTTATGTTTTATTTTTGAGTCAGAGTCTCACTCTGTTGCCCAGGCTGTAGTGCAATGGCATGCTTATGACCACAGCAACCTCAACCTGCTGGGCTCAAGCAATCCTTCCACCTCAGCCTTCCAAGTAGCTGGAACTACAGGCGCATGCCACCATGCCTGGCTAATTTTTTTGATTTATTGTAGAGATGAGGTCTCATCAAGTTGCCCAGGCTGGTCTTGAACACCTGGACCCAGGCAATCCTCTCACCTTGGCTACCCTAAGGGCTGGAATTATAGATGTGAGCCACTGTGCCTGGAAGTTATTTTATTTTTTAGTTCTAAAATTTTCATTTTGTTCTTCTTTATATATTCTACTTTTTTGGTGATATTTCCATTTTTTTTCTGAGTCTCTCTATTTTTCATTTGTTTTAAGTGTGTTTATAATTACCAATCGAAACATATTTATGGTAACTGCCAACAATCTTTGTCAGATAATTCTAACATCAGTGTCATCTTGGTGTTGACTTCTATCATCTTATTTTTTCTTTTTTGCGTTGGGGTTCTCACTCTGTGTCCCATGATGGAGTGTTGAAGCATGATCATGCAGCCTCACTGCAGCTGCAACCTCTTGGACTTAGGCTATACTCCTGCCTTACCTCCAGAGCACCTGAGACTATTGGTGTGCACCATCATGCATGGCTAATTTGTATTTAATTTAATTTAGTTTTTTTGTAGAGATGAAGTCTTGCTATGTTGCCCAGGCTGGTCTTGAACTCCTGGGCTCAAGTGATCTTCTTGCCTCATCCTCCCAAAGTGCTGGGATTACAGGCATGAGCCACTATGCCCAGTCTTTATTTAAACCTTCTGCTTTAAATGGCTTTTTTTGACAACAACCTGACAAGAAAAGTGAGATGCCACACCATTATTGTCAGGTGAAGGGAGAAGTCTATAGTTCGAACTTGGTCTCTGTTGATACCCAGGGGTAGAATCTTCATTACTGCTGGGCAGGAATAGAATTTCCAGTTCCCTGGTAGGTCTCTACTGATAACTCCTTGAGTGAGAAGTGTAGAAATGCTTTGTTACTGCTCCCCATCTAACAGCCACTCCTCTAACACCACCCCTGTAAGGAGAGGGAGGGATATCAATACTGCTGGGAGCATATGGAAATTCAGGCTTCCTAGTCCTGAGATGATCGCCACTAATGAGGGGAGATCCTCTTAGCAGGGATGAAGACCCAATTCTTTACACGGTCTTCTCTGGCACCACTCCAGTGGAGTTTGAGGGTAGGTAGTTCTTTACAGTCTTGTAAGAATAGAAGTTTAAGTTTTTCATTCAGCCTTTGCTGGTATGGGTAGAGATAGGGCTGAAGTAAGTGTGTGTGTGTGTGCGTGTGCGTGTGCGCGCGCATGTGTGTTTCCCCCTGTGGTTTTGGGCTAGAGTGGTAATTACCTAAAAGTTCTTTATCTTGCTAGGCTTTCCTAGTCTCTTGGCTAAAGAGAGCAGCCTTTAGTTGGTAATTTCTTTTTGTTTGTACTCATTGGTGGTTCTGGGTTGCCAGCTTCTTCATCTCCAAGTCTTAGATGTATGAAGCAAAAAGAAAACTCAAGGAATTCCCCACTGTGTTGTTCCTCAGCTCCTGAGGTCTGTAGCTGTTCTGCCTTCTTTTTTCTACCTTTAAGAATATTCCTATATTAGTCTTATGTACTCTTTCCAGGGTTTTAAATTGTTGTTAGTGGAAGGAATAGGGGAAAGAAATCTACTCCATATTCCAGGGAGTGAAAGTCATGTGCTATTTTTTCTTTAACCAAAGTAATGCATTTGCATAGTTTTAAAAGTCAAAGGACTTATGACAAAAATCTTAATCCCCTGCCTTTCCCTATGTATTTCTGGGTCCCGTTCTATGAAAGCAATCACTATCAACATTCTGTTATTTATCCCCATGTTTCTAGAAAATATGCTCACTCCACTACTTATTGACTTTAAAAATTCATAGCTTTTGATTTTTTTTGTAATGGTCAATAGGAATTTAGCTTTCTCATATATTTCATCTTATTTTCTTTATCCTCTCAATATAGGTATGTCAACATTTAAAGAAATTGGTATCAGTATTTATATTATTGTAATAATGTAAATAATATTCTTAAATGTTTTCCAAGTTGCTCCATAAAATATGCCTTCAATCTGTCCTTTTTTTCCTCTGACACTCCATCATTTTAACTCATCTATCATATGACTGCTTTTTCTGAAACTTTCCTTCCTTTAAGGTGTTTTGTTCTTTTACTCCCATCTAGACTAGTTAAACCCAAGGCCTGTTGTACAGATATTATTCTGGGATTCTTCTTTTTTATTCTCTTGGGTTGTATCCACCAGCCTATCTATTTACCTAACTACTGAGATTAAGCAAACGTGGCAGAATGCTAGCAATTTGTGAATCTCGGTGGAAGGTACACGATTATTCCTTTTACTAGTCTTTCAGCTATTCTCTGAGTATAGACTTTTCAAAACAAAAAGTTGTAAGGAAAATGTTCCCGTGTTATTTTGAATCTTGTTTTTTTTTTTAAGTGTAATGCCTCTTTTTCTTCTTTTATGGAAGCTTTTAGAATCTTCTCTTTTTGAGGATGTTCTGATGTTTCTCTGCTGTGCTCTGGTATAGGGGCTTTTAGCATTCATTATGTTGGAACCTGTGTGAGCACTGCTAATCTATAGACACATGTCCTTTAGGTTTGGAAAATTGTCTTATAGTATTTATTGATAATTTTCTCTCCTTCACTTTTTCTTCTATTTTAGAAGCCCTCACTAATTTAGCGGATATTAGACCTTCTATAATATAACACTAATATTTTATTTTTTCTTCTCTGATTTTTTAATCACTATTCTAATTTGAGGGTATTTTTAGGACTTTATTTTCTAACCTATTGAATTATTTTATTGTTATAGTTATTAATTTAATTTTGTATAATAAAATGATTGAATTGATTTTTATTAAGTTCTAACTTCCAAGAGGCTTTTAAAAAACTTTTTCCCAATATGTAATACAATTTTATATCTATTTTATGGATGCAATACTTTCTCACATTTTGCAGGTTTTTGCCTATTCCCTGAATTGTGTTCTTCCTTTTTCTCTCTATCTGCTGTTTGTCTCTCTCTCTCTTTCTTTCCTTCTTTCTTTTTTTTGCTTTTCTCATATGTTGAAGGTTTTCCTCAGTGATCTGTGATCATTGGTTACTTGTTCATATATATGTTTTATGCATAAAATGCTGAATGGGAGCTTTCTGTGCGCAGGCAGGGTGTGCCTCCTGGAGAAGTTCACTATTGAATGTTCATATGGTTCACTGGGGACCCAAAATGTCACTATGTGGAGGTCTTTTCTTTCAAGCTAATTTTTTTTTCCAGAAGAGCCTATTTCAATTACTTGCTGTGGGGGAGTGGGGGCCTAGTAATCTGGTTCTAAGACTTCCTGCCCCTGAGAGATAGAGGAGGAGATGTGCATGGGTGTGTGATCATTTTATATGTAGAGTTTCAGTTAACCACTTTATATGCAGTTTTGCAATTCACTATCACCTGTCATCTTGCTTGCTGCCCCTGATTCTGAGAACTCTCCGATCAGTTTCTCCAGCCAATAAATATGCAGTGGCTTCTGACTTATGAGTAGGTTCTGGCTGATGATGTTCTGTATGTATGGGGAGTTGTGTCTGTGTGTATGGGGGTGAATTTCGATTATTTCATATATAGATTTCCAATGTTTCCCCTATTTTTTAATCCCACAATTCCATTCCTACTCTGTCAAAAATGATACCTTCATGTTCTGAGCCTCTCCTAGATTCCGTACCATTTCAGGTATCTTTTCCTTAAAATCTCCCTCTGTGCACATTTCAGGTCATGGGCATCTCCATTCTGCCAAATCAGTGACTACTTTTTAATCTACTTCCTCTCTCCTAAAAATGTTCTTGAGGAGGAACTCAAATCATTCTACAAAAAAGGTACCTGCACATGTATTTTTATTGTAGCTTTATTCACAATAGCAAAAACATGGAACCAACCATGTTGCCCATCGAAGTTGGACTGGACTAAAAAATGTGGTACATATACACAATGGGATATTATGCAGCCATAAAGAAGGACAAACATATGGACTTTGCAGCAACATGGATACATTTAGAGTCAATCATACTCAGTGATCTATCACAGAAACAAAGAACAGAATACCATATATTCTCACTCATAAGTGGAACTTGAACAATTATAATACTCTAAGAAAGCGATTGATAGCAGTGTGAAACTGTCAGGGGAGGGGAGGTGGGATTGGCAGTTGAGGGAAACTGCTAGGGGAGGGAGGGGCATACCTCATCAACAACGGTACCTGCATAATCAACGTTTGTATACCTAACCCTGAATTGTACTCCACATCTTTATAATAAAAAATAAAAATAAATAAATAAAAGTGTTCTTGAATTTGTTTATCAGCTGATGTCTCTTCTATTTTAATTGTCCTTGTTGATTTCTTCTGTTCTGATGAGGAAACAAATACACTTTAAAAATCTCTATTTTCATTTTTTATTCTAATGTATCTCTAGAATAGAACTTCTCAAGCTTTAATGTGCATAAGGATCAACAGTAGGTCTTGTTAAAGTGAAAGTTCTAATTCAGTTGTTCTGAGTGTGGTCTGAGATTTTTCATTTATAATAAACTTCCAGACAATACATTGATTAGCAATAGTCTAGAGCATCTTTTTTTCTGTCTCCTCTGTCTCCATTCTTTTAATTTTGCTTTCTTATCATGACTAAGAGGCAGATTAAGTTTGGCTGGCTACTGTGGGTTGTGCACGTGAGGGGTTGAACTTGAAAACCATAAAAAACAGGTTCATAACCAAAAGTATTTCTATTTATTAGGAAAAGAAAGTTCTAACCTATGGCTTCCAGCCCTCTGTAACATTCCCATATTGGCTTTTATGCATTTTTTTCAAATAAACCATCTACATATGGAAGGAATTTTTAAATTTTTTATTTTTTATTTGGAGTCTCACTCTGTCACCCAGGCTGGAGTGCAATGGCATGCTCACAGCCACCACAGTGTCGACCTGCTGGACTCTGGTGATCCTTCTGTCTCAACCTTCCAAGTAGCCGGAACTACAGGTGTGTGCTACCATGCCCGACTAATTTTTGATTTATTGTAGAGACAAGGTCTCACCACATTGCCTGGGCCAGTCCTGAACATGCGGGCTTAGGCAATCTACCTGCCTTGGTCTCCCAAAGTGCTGGGATTACAGGTTGAGCCACCAAGCCTGGCCTGGAAAGGATTTTAAAAGAAAAGGTAAAACATTATAATTTTACAGTCACAATGTTAACTTTTTTTCTCTAAAGAGAAAACCTGTTACACTGTCATTTTAAAAATATACAATCAACAGTTCTGTAACCTGATTGTAGTGATGGTTAGTCCAGTTTTCACATGTGGTAACAATTTATAGAACTACATGCGAAAAAAAGTGCATACAAAAACTGGTAAACTTTGAATAAAGTCTACCTCAGTTGATAGTATTATATCAATGTTAATTTCCTGATATTGACAATGTACTATGGTTATATAAGATATTAATATTAGAGGAGAATGAATGAATGATATATGAGAACTCTGAACTATTTTTACAACTTCTTGTGAGTCTTGAACTATTTCAAAATAAGATATTTAAGAAGTTCATTCAAGAGATAAACTAATTAAAGAAGAAATTAAAGAACTCCCAAAATCACATCACAAAGAAATAATTCTGTTAAAATTTTGGTGAACATTTTTTCCTGATATCTTTATATTTATTGAGCACTACTTATATTTTAGAAACTCTTTTGTGTATTATCTCATTAGATCCTCACAATAGCTCTCTGTGATAGATACCATAATCAACCTCATATTGCAAATGTGGAAACCAAAGCTTGGACAGAAGAGATAACTTGTCGTAGGCTTAAATAGCTAGTAAGTTTCGGAACTGATATGCAAACTGTCTGATACATAAACCTAGTTATTATTCCTGGACTACATTAATTTTTCTGACAAGTCCACCTTGATCAAGCCCAGCCTGTTTTCTTCCAGGCACTGAAGTGTGAGCTTCTTAAATGTTGTACTTATTTTTCCAGGCAGCTACTCCAATGACTCCCATTAGGATAACTATATGCCCAAACTCCTCAGTTTTATCCTCTATTCTAATAATTTCCAAATTCTTCACATTTGTTTTATTTTCTGCTGAGCATATTTTTATTTCCAAAATTTTTCCTCTGTCTTCTCTCCCTACAAAGCAGATGTAAAGAAATTTCACCACTTCCAGAATTTTGCTACTAGCACATTTCCCTTTGGCTTCTGAATTTATAACTTTTCACTTTTTCCAGCTGTTCTGGCCTTCTGTGCATATTGCCAGCAAGATTTCATCTGAAAAATATGTAACTGGCTACATATAGACTATCCCTTCTTCATCTTTACACTCTGCTTCTTTCAAGTATGGTATCAATTTCCATAAGAGAGGTGTGGCTGACCACATATAAGGGTATCCTTTTTTTGCTTCAATATCACTTCAATTTCTTTCCTTACCCACCCATTGATATATGGTATCTTCTTCAATTTCATTAGTACATCTGACATTTTATTTCTCAGCAAGTGTTTGAGAAGAAAATCATACCAAGGGTTGTTCTTGATCTAGATACATTTCACAGCCTTTGACATTGAAAGAATTTTAGAGAAATCCTTGTACTTGTCAATCATTTATCGCCTATCCCTTTATTGCTGTTTGTAGCACCTTGAGGAATATGTATTCTGTCAGTTTCAGCACCTTCTGCAGCTAGATTCAGTGTGTCACCTTGATGACCATTTCCCCTTCCTCCCAGGTGCCACTGAAAACAGCAGCGTTCAAAGCTTTGCTGAAGCTGTTTTACTCCAAAGTCCTGTTGAACTCAGCAGAGGGCAACCAGGCCAAGAGCATTTCTCTTCAATGACTGAATTCTGCTGCTCACTTTTGGAACTGTCATGTCAGTTCCTCTATTGGATATCTCTTTCTCTCTTGATTGGTACCTCAACATGAGCTCATGGCTTTTCCCTTTTTTTTTTTTTTTTTTGCCTCTAAAACAATTCTGGGGAAAAAAACCCCAAAAAACAACAAAAAAAACAAACTCCGTGATTCAATTTTTTTATTTTGCCTATCAATCTGCTGAATTCGTCTACTAAGGCCACCAACAGCCAGTATTCTTCTTACTCATCTGTCCTTGGATGTTCATAAATTCTGACTTTAGTTTTGCTTTAGCTTACTCTTCTTCACTTATCTACTTAACTGTTTATAACTTCTTATTTGTTTTTTGAGTTTTGCTATGTTACTTTCTCTTCTGCTCTCCATTAAATATATCTGCATTTGAAAATGTGTGTTTGGCCTTATAAAGTCATTGGCTTGGCTCTGTCCTTTGGGGGCTTTTTTCAGATACTATTTTGTAGGCCACTCCTGCCAAATCTCCAAAGTGGCAGAAAGCTTCTGAGAATTTATTCTGAGTAAATAGTAACACACATGCATGAAGGTGTATGTATGTACAAGGTTTTAAGCAAAATACTGTTTAAATTGTGAAAAACTAGGCACAACTAAAATTTCTTCTTTTTTTTGAGTCATAGTCTTGCTCTGTTACCCACACACAGCTAATTTTTAAATTTTATTTATTTTTATTTTTTCCAATAATCAATATTTTTTTATTATTTGTGGGGTACAATTAAGGGTTAGGTTTACAAATACGTTTCATTCAGGCACCCTATTGATTAGAGGTGCTTCCCCATCCCCAGACAGATATTTGCTCGTTAATCCCATCTCCCTCCCCCCCATAGTTTCCCACTACTGTCAGTCATTTTCTTATAGTATTAGATTGGATGTTCAAGGTCCATTATATGAGTGAAAACATGTGATACTTGGACCTTTGTTTTTGTGAGAGGTCACTCAGTATTATGGACTCTAGTTCCATCCAGGTTGCTGCAAAATTCATGATTTTGTTCTTTTTTATGACTGCGTAGTATTCCATCGTGTATATGTACCACATTTTTCTAATCCAATCCTCTTTTGATGGGCAGCATGGTTGCTTCCAGGTTCTTGCTATTGTGAACAATGCTGCGATAAACATACGTGTGCAGGTGTCTTTTTTGCAGAGTGTTTTGTGTTCTTCCGGATATATTCCCAGTAGGGTGATTGCGGGGTCATATGGGAGGTGGATATTTAGAGCTTTTAGGAATCGCCACACTGCTTTTCACAGAGGTTGCACTAGTTTATAATTTTTTTATTTAGCTGGGTGTGGTAGTGTGCACCTGTAGTCCCAGCTACTTGGGAGGCTGAGGTGGAAGGATTGCCTGGGTGACAGAGTGAGACTCTCTAGTTTCCCTATTATTTATTTATGAGTTAGGGTCTCACTCTGTCACCCAAGCTGGAGTGCAGTGGCATGATCATGGCTCACCACAGGCTCAATCTCCTGGGCTCAGGTTATCCTCCCACCACAGCCTCCCAAGTAGCTGGGACTACAGGCACATGCCACCATGCCTGGCTAATTTTGGGATTTTTTTGTAAGGATAAGGTCTAGGCTGATCTCTGACTCCTGGGCTCAAGTAGTCCTCCCACCTTGGCCTCCCAAAGTGCTAGGATTATAGGCATGAGCCACTATGCTTAATAAAAAATTTCTATCATTAATTTTTGCACAGCCTTATAATGAAATAGTTAAATGCATTTAAGATGTTAATGCAGAGTAATATTTACTGATATCAAAAGATTCCACAATATTTATTGACTGAAAAGGCAGGTTACAAAGTGTAAATACACTAATTTTATATATAACACATAGCATATTTGTTAAACAGCACAGACTCTAGAGTCAGGCAGATTTGACTGTGAATATTGGCTTCACCATTTTTCTAACTTTGGGCAAGTTGTTAACTTCCCTGTGTCTTGATTTACACTTCTGTAAAATGGAAATAATAATAGTACCTAACTCACAGGGTTTTGTGAGGATTAAATGATGTAATTTATGTTAAGTGCTCAGGACAGTGTCTGGCCATTATTTTTAGTATTTAAAATTTAAATTAAAGTGTATGTGAAAGTGTTTTGAAGAGTGTCAAGTGACTGAGAGGTGGCTGATAAATATTGAAATGTGTTATGTCAATGTACTGATAATACTGAGTATTGGAGAAAGAAATCCTAAACTCTGAAATGTTTCATCCTCAAAATATGCCATGTAAAGGAAAAGCTTTTCTTTATAATAGGGGGGTGGAGACAAGGGCATTGGTGCTCATGGGAACTTATAGTAGTCTCCTCAAAATTCCCACTGTGGGCCGGGCTTGGTGGCTCAGCCTGTAATCCCGCGCCTTTGGGAGGCTGAGGTGAGTGGATTGCCTGAGCCCGCGGGTTCGAGACCTGCCTGGGCAGCGAGACCTCATCTCTACAATAAATCAAAAAATCAGCCGGGCGTGGTAGCGCATGCCTGTAATTCTGGCTACTCGGAAGGCTGAGGTGGAAGGATCGCTGGAGCCCGGCAGGTTGAGGCTGCGGTGGCCGGGAGCGGCCACTGCACTCCAGTCTGGGTGACAGAGTGAGACTCCAACTCAAAAAAAAAAAAAATTCCCACTGTGACAGCATCTCTAACCTTTGACAAAATTGTAGCTTAAATAGTTTCTTCTGTGCTCTCTCTCATCCTTCTCTTTCTCCTTCATTTCAGTGTCCAACCAGAAACCCAAGGCCTTTGGTAGCATTATAGAGCAAAGTAAGTAATGATGGGGATTTCTTAAATCTACACATTTATGGTCAACTGATTTCTGACAAAGGTGCCAAGACCACACAATAGGGAAAGGATGATCTCTTCATTAAATGATGCTGGGAAAACTATATTCACATGCAGAAAAGTGAAATTAGACCCTTACCTTACACCATATACAAAAATCAACTCAAAATGGATTAAAGACTTCAACATAAGACCTGAAACTGAAAAACTTCTAGAAGAAAACATAGAGGAAAAGGTCCATGACATTAGTCTTGGCAATGATATTTTGGATATGACCCTAAAAGCACAGACAACAAAAGTGAAAATAGGCAAATGGGATTACATCAAACTAAAATGCTTTTGCTCAGCAAACGAAACAATCAACAGAATGAGAGACAACCCATGGAATATGAGAAAATATTTTCCAATCATACATCTGATAAGGGGCTAATATTCAAAATATATAAGGAACTCAATTCAGCAGCAGCAACAACAAAAAACCCATTAAAAAGTGGGCAAAGTACTTGAAAAGACATTTAGCAAAAGAAGACATGCAAATGGCCCACAGATATATGAAAAATGCCCAACATCTCTAATCATTAAGGGAAATAAATGTAAATTAAAACCAGTAAGGCCACATGTGGTGACTCATGCCTGTAATTCAAGTGACTTGGGAGGCTGAGGCAGGAGGATCACTTGAGGCCAGAAGTTTGAGACCAGCCTGGCAACATAGCGAGACCCCATCTCTACAAACATAAAAAATTAGCCAGGTGGGGTGGCATGTACCTGTAGGCTCAGATGCTTGGGAGGCTGGAGTGGGAAGATTGCTTGAGTCCAGGAGTTTGAGGCTACAGTGAGCTATAATTACACCACTGCACTCCTAAAAAAAAAAAAAAATCACAATGAGATATCCCCTCACACCTGTTAGAATAACTATTATTAAAAAGATGAAAGATAACAAGTGTTGGCAAGGATGTGGGGAAAAGGGAACCCTTGTTCACTGTTTAGCCATTATGGAAAACAGTATGGAGGTTCCTAAAATTTTTTTCTTTAAAAAAAAATTTAAGAATTTTTATTTTTTAAAAAATGATGCAATGTCTAGAGTTAAAACACTGCTTTAAAAAAATGACTCCAACTTTTCTTATGTTTCAAAAATCTTTTAAAACATTTATGCTAAAGAGATTTATCTATATTAATGTCTTTGTTATCAAGAAACAATGATTTGAAATCCAATATTCATTGGTTTCTCTTCTTCAAATAGAATAATTGTAATATTTTAATTATAAAATAACATGTGTACCATCTTGGTAGAATTACATTTTCTACCTGTTTAGCAATTATCTGTTTATGCATTCATGTGTCTATAGGAATAGTCATTCTTTTACCTGTGTATAGTCAAAAAGATGTTTGGAAAATGTCAACAATATCTATTTCTGGGATCTAGGGCCACTGATGTCATTTTAAAGGGAGATAATTCATTGTTTTTAATTGTTTACCTTTCTTTTTTTTTTTTTGAGTTGGAGTCTCACTCTGTCGCCCAGACTGGAGTGCAGTGGCCGCTCCCAGCTACTGCAGCCTCCACCTGCTGGGCTCCAGCGATCCTTCCGCCTCAGCTTTCCAAGTAGCCGAAGTTACAGGCATGCGCTACCACACCCAACTGATTTTTTGATTTATTGTAGAGATGAGGTCTCGCTGCCTAGGCGGGTCTCGAGCCCTCAGCTCAGGCAATCCACTCACCTCAGCCTCCTCCCAAATGCGCGGGATTATAGGCTGAGCCACCGAGTCCAGCTTGTTTACCTTTCATAGAAATGAAGATAAAGATTGCAATAAAATGAAAAAATAAAAAAATAAAAATTTTACTTCCTACTGCCTCTAATTGCAGAACCTCAAAAATTTAAAAATAAAACTTCCACATGATCCAACAATCCCATTACTGGGTTATTACCCAAAGGAAATTAAATCAATATTTTGGAGCAACGTCTGCACTTCTATGTTCATTGCAGCAGTATTCACAATGGCCAAGATATGGAATCGCCTGAGTGTCCATCAATAGATGAATGGATAAAGAAAATATGGTATATGTACACAACAAAATATTACTCTGCTTCCAAAATGAAGGAGTTCTATCATCTGTGATAACATGGATGAACTTGGAGCAAATTACACTAAGTGAAATAAGCCAGACACAGAAAAGACAAATAATCTCACGTATATGTGGAGTCTAAAACGATAGAACTCATGGAAGCAGAGAGCAGAATGGTGGGTTACCAGGGGCTGGGTGAGGAGTATGTGTTGGGGATATGTTAGTCAAGGATAAAAAAATTTCAGTTAGATGGGGAATAAGTTCAAGAGATCTATCATACAACAGGTAACTATAGTTAATAACAATCTATTGCATTTTTGAAAATCACTGAGAATAAATTTTGTGTTCTCATCAGAAGCATGATAAATATATACATTAATGCACATGCTAATTAGCTTTGTTTAGTCATTCCATAATGTATACATATTTCAAAATATTATGTTGCACATGATAAGCATATTTAATTTTTGTTTGTCTGCTGGAAAAAAACAAGTAGTTATGGGATTTCTGAGAATCTGTGCTAGACAAGCTGGCAGGTGAGACAGTTTGTGTAAGGGAACATTTTGGCTGTGCCCTTCATCTCACTTCCCCTGGGTGCATAGGGATAGACTGTCAGCCTCACTATTTTGACATTTGAAAATTTTTATCATGGCTAAAGAACTTCATCGTAGGAGGTCTTCACGGAGCACCCAAACCATCTTGTTGATCAGATTCTGATACCCGTTTCCCATAGGTGGGAGAATGGCTCTTCCTTTTTTTCTCGGTATTCTTGATTTGGTCATGTTATTTCATTAAGTTTCCTAGATTTTGACCATTCCTAGACTTTATAGTTTTATTGCCTATATTGTAACTGTTCTGACATATTAATTTTCAAGGAACAAATCATTTAATTAAAAAATGCTTATGTTGAACAAAGGAATATGGTATGCCCAACTAGTGCTCAGAGTGCTGTATGGTGGGTATTTGCTGATTTCTTGAATATTCTTTAAGAATATATGTCAAAAATGTGAATTGTTGAAAGTACATACACTATTGAATGGTAAATACATACAATAGTACATACAAAAAGTGCATACACTTTTGGGTCATATACAAGTAAAGATTCAGTCTTCATTTATTCAATAAGTACTATAAGATCCTACAATGTAAAAGGCACTGTGCTGGAAACAGTGAGTTGGATACATAACTGAAAAAAGATACTATCCCTGTAATACAGGCTGGCAGGGGATATAAGACATGTCTCCACAACTAGAATGTTATCAGTATCACAAAAGTCAAGGAAACTTACCATTCTAGGAGTTTCAGAGGAGAGAGTGGACTTTTTTGATTGAAAGGTTAATGGAGGAGATGACCTTTGAGTGACATCTTGAAGAACAGGTAGGCAGAGGCATTTCCAGTGGAGGAAATGGCATGAGCAAAGACATGGATGCTGGAAAGAATAAAGTATTTTGGGCAAAATGTGCATAGTATAGTTGGATAGGAGAAAGCAAATGAATGACCATACTAAACTGCCATCAAAGTGATGCATTAGGAAGTGGCAATTGGGCAAAGGGTGAACTGAGATAGGAAAAATACAATGTAGACAGGAAGGCCAGTTAGGAGATCATTGTAATAATCTAAGCAGGAGGTAATTAGGGTTCAAGTTATGGGTGGGAGTTAGTGGAATGGAAGAAAGGGAGAGACCCAATAAATATTTTAAAGAAAGACCTGATAGATTGGCCTTAGTAATGAGGAGGAGGAGTAAAAGAGGTTAGGGAGCTAAATGAGTCAAATAAGTTCCAAAGAAAGGGAATGCAAGTTTAGAAATCAGTAGCAATTTTTTTTATTTCTATCAATATAAAATTTTCTTTCTAGAGAAAGAAAAATAAAACAGCCTCACCTTAATCAGCTCTGATCAAGTGAAACTTAAAGCTTTCAATTCTGAGACTTGAACAGAGAGATTAACAAAGTGAAGTATGTTCGGAAAAGGATGACTAAGATGTTAAAGGAACTTTATGGCTAATAACCATAGGAACAGGGCCTGATTAACTTGGAGCACAGAACGCACAAGGATGGTCTTGATAACCGGCCTCAGAAATTTGAAAGAAAAAATATTCCTTTTTTTTTCTTTTTGTAGGGTGTCATGAAACAAACCAGGGCCAATGAATGGAAGGAATCAGGAGAGATTTTTGGCTCAATAGAAGGAAGAAATATGTAGAAGTGGGAACTGTGCTCTGCACAGTGCAATTTGTCCTGGCACTCAATGGACGTTGGTAGAATGAATACCTTGGAAGGTAGTGGTTAGCCTGGCTCTGGAATGATTAAAAAAGTTTTGAATGATAACTTGTTGAGGATGTTGCAGAGGGGATTCAGGCAATAGATAGGTGACTGGACTAAATTTAAGGGTCACTCCAACACTGAGATTCTTTGAAATTGTGGTTAGAAAAAGTCTGAGTGCTTAGAACTGGAGGGCCACTCTGTTGTCAAGTGTGGTGAGCTTAAAGCTCTTGGTAGAATTGTGGACCAAGTCTCCGGAAAGACAGTACATTTAGTACATATGTGTGCTCCTGAAATTGAAAAGAGACAACTCAGGAAGATGCTTTCCAGAGAATGAAAGACACTTCCAGAAAATAATAGTGGCACTCTACTTAGCCTCAGTTTCTACTAGAGGTCAGTCATCTCTAGGGGACAGTAAAATGAGTTGAATCCTGTGAGCCCTGATTTTAGGGTGTCTCAGTGAGTGCTCTTGGGAATAAAAAGTCTAACATTACTCAGTGACTCAGGCAGCAAAAGGCAGAAAGAGGCGCAAATATGTCTATCCCATTGGCACAAACACTGTGACTTTCTCAGGCAGTATGTAAAGTTAGGACTAGAGCAAGTGGCCTGGCTATAACACTCTTGCCTTTTTCCCATCTCTCCTCAGGCTGTCTGTGTCAACTCTTCACCTGTGAGTCAGGGGAGTGCTTGTACACATGTTTTGATTTGCCTCAGGTCCTACCCTTAAGTTGATTGTTCCCTACGTTCCTCTGATCTCAAAAAATCGTCAGAATCATAGCAATCTTCTTTCCAGAAGTAATCTTCTGCCTGGTTCATGGACCTCTGTAGCAAAGATGATAAATAGGTTTAATCTTTTGGGCCGATTCTGATTGAATGGTTGTGGCCGCACAGGGCACTGCAGTGAGAAGTCATTTGGGGTCTCATCTGAACACAGCAGGAAAGAAGTTCATGACCAATTAATGATGTCTACTCTATAGATAGGGAATGGGAGACCGACAGCAGGCATGCTTCAAAAAATGTACTATCCTTAAGATAGAAGAAACAGTTGAATATTTCTGCCCCAAATTTTATTATCTGTGCCTTGCCTAGGTTTAGGGGTTAGAACACACGGTTGCTAATCCCTAATCCTCATGTATTTTTTGGCCATCAGCATCAGATATTAAGTTGAGACTTGATTCTGACCACACAATCACATCCTACCTGTAGTTAAAGCTGAGTCCTGGCCCTGGTCACAGATTGAGCCCCAATCTGGCCACAGATGGCACCCTAACTCCAGGCAGCTATTACACCAATGATCATCAGATGGATTACGTCAAATGCATTCTCAGCTCTGGAGACAGAGTTCAAGGCCTCTGCTTTACCAGAGGTGGGTCAGTAGCTGTGCCTTTTGTCTGTGAAGGACAGTGCATTATTGATATAGCAATATGCCTGTCAGTGTTTCTTCTTCAGTTATATAGCTGTAGAGAGAACAAATGCTTTATTGCCATGGTAGACAGTCTTTTCCTTAAGAAGATAAAAATAAAATGGAAAGAAAGAAATGAAACTCAAGTGAAAGAAGTAATTTCCTGTGACTGTGAAAACATAAAGCAAATGCCTGAACATGATTTTAAATGGGTCTGTGAATGTGGCTGATGGAAGGAAGCTTTCTTGGAAAGGACGTAACTGTGTGTGCTGCTGGGTAAGAGCACATTAGGGGGCAAGGAAGCCAGGAATCGTGTACTGGAAGTCAGTTTCTATTAAATGAATAGACTTCAAACAGTTACTAAATCCAGTGTGGATAAATGGGTTTTTAGAATAATAATTTTTAAAAAAATCATGAAGTGACTTGATAAGGTAGTAATGAAACTGTCAATGTCTCCACTTTGACTGAAGCCGAGGTGTAATAGGGGATTTATTTCAATATCTAAATCTTTTCAGAATGTCAGGCGGGGGAAGCTGAGGAATTAGAGCTCCATTTGAATCTCTGATCTGTGAGGGGGACTTTGGAATATACTAGAACAGCTCTGTCCAATAGAACTTCCTGCTATGATGGAAATGTTCTACATCTGCTCTGTCCAGTACATTAGCCACTAACTACATGTGGCTATTGAGCACTTGAAATGTGGCTAGCTTAATTGAGGAATATAATTTTAAATCATATTTAATTGTAATTAATTTAAAATTAAATAGCCATAGGTGGCTAGTAGCTACCATACTGGATAGCATGGTAAGTCTCCAGATCCAAGAGCAACAAAAAATTCCAAGGAGGAGAGGAAAAAAAAAACAGAAAATCCATATGTCTGTGCTCAATTTTTATCTCTATTGAGAAGAATAGCCTTTTAGTTTCTGATAAACTGGGCACCTTAATTTTAGATGAGGGCATGCCAGTGTTGGTGGAGCATGTGTCCCTGTGGTCAATTTTAGGATATGGAAAGTTCAAGCACATTATCTTTTACTAATGAATGTTAATAACTTTAATAAAAGCAATTCATCTTGTTTGAAGCAGAGAAATGAATATTTCACAAAAGAAATGTAATTAAGATTTCTATTAAAGAATTTGCTAATGTTTCTTCTCTGCTCTGGATTTAATAACCAGAGTTCCATCTTTATATGGGGCATATATAATACAGTCAAAGTCAAGAAGCTTAATATCATTTAAATATCACACAATTGATGACCTGAACTACAGAACAGAACAAGAAAAAAATGATATATACTTAGACATCCATATCCACAGGTTCTGTGAATTAAATTACAACTGCAGATTTAAAGTATTAAAAAAACAATAAAAACAGTAAACAATAACACAAATAAAAACAATACAGTATAACAACTATTTACATAGCATTTGCATTGCATTAGGTATAGTAAGTTATCTAGAGATGATTTAAAATATATGAGAGGATGTGTATAGGTTATATGCAAATACTACACCATTTTGTATCAGGGACTTAAGAATCCTTGGATTCTGGTATCTGTGGGGGTACCTGAAACTGATTTCCTACAGATACTGAGGAATATCTGTACCATAAACCAAATGAATTTCTTTGGGCAGAGTTTGGGTATAATGAAGCTCTTTGATTATGATTTTGAGGTATAGCTCCTGACTTTGCAGCTGTTTTCTTATGTGCTACTTTTATGCTTTTTAATTTTTTTTCACTTTATCATAGTGTATTCACTGAAAAAAACCAGTGCAGGGGTCCAGCCCC
The DNA here is from genome assembly GCF_000164805.1 of Carlito syrichta. Lineage (NCBI taxonomy): Eukaryota > Metazoa > Chordata > Mammalia > Primates > Tarsiidae > Carlito > Carlito syrichta. Next base: position 310,674 of record NW_007253206.1, read on the forward strand.
ACAAGGGTCGTGAGGTTTCCTGAAAGAGAGACGGATAGGTGAAAGATGAAAACATTATACTCGGACACCCGCTTCCTGAACAGATGATGTTTAATGTTAGCTAAGGGAAGGCTTTTATACCATTTGTAAAGGGGCAAGACAAAGAAAATTCCTTCACGTACATATCCTCTAAAAGTTACCACCATCTAGTGGTCTTAGCAACAAACAAGCCAAGAACCCTATAAACATTCAGACAATGAGTCTTATTCATAAAGCCAAAAATGATAGTTTTAGTCCAAAGTCCTGAATTACAGTCCTTGAACTGTCTCCAGAAAGTTTCCAAGCGCAAAGTTCTTCATGTAGCAGTAGTTTTCCCATCTGGGGCTTTTATGACCTTCAGAGCTTTGTAATCGCCTTTCTTGTCCAGGTGTCTTTGTTACTTTTCTCTTATCCGGCAGTGTTTATTTCTAAAGAGAACTCAAAAGAAGCTTTTAGTAATGTTTCCCAGGCCCCCAAGGTTGCTTTCTGTCTTTAGCTAATTTATCATAAAAGTGATTAGTATATTGAGTTCAGTGAAAACCCACTCTATAAGCATAAACTTAGAGTTTTAACTATTGAATTAAGTAAAAACCTTAACGATAATCTTTATCCTAAGTCAGTGAAAACAGTGTTATAAATCATCTACATAACTCCGAGATAAGTGTTAGAACTTATAATGAATTCACGATGGACTTACTATAAACTTGTGCTTTTAAAAAACCTTATGTCTAAACACTAAACTGCATAATCCTAAATCAAATAAGGAGTGAATATACTTATATAATTTATTACTTAAGCAATATCTAGTAACTTATAACCAAGTGAAAGAAAGCATTCTTGATGTGCTTCAGAGTTTAACCCTTGCATATGTTAGAAAAGGCCAAGTGGCATAGTGGGAAAACGGAAAAATGAACCATGACATTCTCAGGTTAGCTGTGAATACTTCGCATAAAATGCCATTTTATTCTTCCACGACTGCACAGAATTCTTCAGCGGTACCAAACAGCAAAGGTGGAAGACAGAAGGGCCTCAGCTGCCCGGACTCACTCTGCGGCCAGGGGTCCTCAGCGCACCTGGACTTTGTCAATTAGGCGGGCCTCCAAGGCTGGCTCCCAACAAACCAGAAAGAACTCTACTGTACCTGGTGCATTGCGTATAATTGGGTATGGTAAGTGATAATACTGGGGCAAGATTATGAAAGGCTTTGAAGCCATGTTGAGGTATCATTGATAGAACTTGGTGAGTAATTAAATGAAGAAGGAACAGACTATATCCCCCTTGAACAGTCTCTGCTCTTGTCTTATACCTTTCCTGAGACAAAACACAGAATTCTGTTATTCATCCTACCAAATAAATCTACTTACCAAAGCACTGATGGGAAATATGAATTTTGCTGAATATTTCTTGGAGAAATGGAAGGCCTGGTTATATTGCACATAACAGAGAGAAATTTAATCTGACTCCTTCATTGGAAATATCTCTCTCAAAGTCTCTTTCCTATCTTATTTTCCCCTTGTCTTTCCCATTCTTCTTCCTCCACTATTCTTGTCTCTCCTGCTCTTTTCCTTCCTGCCTACTCCTAGATTCTATTCTACTTCTACCCCTTTTCTTATATAGAACAATTTGACTTTTCTCTGGGATTTTTCAATTTACATCCTTGTGTGGCAACTCAGTCTTGCCATTCGCTTGGGATCCATCATCTTTAGAAGGCAGGGGACACTATAGATGACAATCAATACTCCACATTTTTTCCCTTTGCCTCAGGCTTCAATATGGTTAAGCATGATACTCTTACTGTCTTTATTTACAGTTTTAATATTTGTTCACTATGTATTTTTGAATTAATTTTGATTTTGAATTGCTTTAAATATTATTTATCTTGATCCTGAGTCTTTTGCTGCCCCCCTAAATTTGGTGTTCAAGGGGAGTGCCTCACTTGTCTCACCCTAGTCCCAGCCCTGGCCTTTGATTACCTGTAGAGATTTTAGATATAAAACTTTTTTTCCATTTTTATTTTAGATTCAGGGAGTACACGTGCATGTTTGCTACATGGACATATTATGTATTGGTGGGGATTGGGTCTCAGGTGGCCCATTCCTCAGATAGTGAACATTGTACCCAATAGGTAATTTCTGAACCCTAACCCGCCTCCCCCCTTATTGGTGTCCCCAGTGTCTATCATTGAAAGGGTAAGGAAAATAGAGTAGGAGTTGACAAGGGGTATGCTGTATGCATGAGAGGAGGATGACCCTGGGCGTCCTTGACTTGGACTACTTGGCTACCCGACCGGGACAAGGAAAGTACACCAAATGTTCTGTAAACCAGGTGTTTTCGGCAGAGCATTTGGTTGATTAGGAAACTGGACTCGGAGCCTAGCCAAGTGCGAGTTCATGAGTACTGAGTTAATTAATTGACTCCCGCTCTGTTAGCAACGGGGGGCTTCCTCTTTGTCTGAACATAGCATGGGAAAGAGCAGCAAGGTTGATCTTGAGATTTAGATTCCCGATTGGCAATGCTGTCTCCAGTGCTGTCCCCGTCCATGTGATGAGAATTTCCTGAGATAGGATTGCAGAATGGTGGTAAAGTGTTTTCCCCTCTTTTCTTTCTTTTTCTTCCTTACTGGTATATATTTCTATATCTAAATAAAGCTGTTTAATTTTCTTCTGCTCACGTGTGGTGGTGTTCTTTGCGAATCAGGCCCAATTAGTATTAGACTGTGCATGGCAATACAGTAAGATTCCTTGCTGTTACAAACATTTCCATTTTTATGGCCATTTAGCACCTGCATGTAAGTGAGAACATGTGGTATTCAGTTTTCTGAATCAGTTCACTTAGGATGATGATCTCAAGCTCCATTCATATTGCTGAAAAGGACATGATTTCATTCTTTTTTATGGCTACATAGTATTCCATGGTGTATATATACCACATTTTCTTTGTCCAGTCAATCATTGGTGGGGACTTAGATAGGGTTCATATTTTTGCCATTGTGAATAGTGCCGCAATAAACATACAAGTACAGGTATCTTTTTCATAGAATGATTTCCTTTGGGTAGATCTCTAGTAGTGAGATTGCTGGGTCAAATGGTAATTCAATTTTTAGTTCTTTAGGAAATCTCCAGACTGTTTTCCATAGAGGTTGAACTAGTTTGCAATTCCACCAACAGTGAATGGGTGTTCCCTTTTGTCTGCAACTGCACCAACATCTGTTGTTCTTTGACTTTTTAATAATAGCCATTCTGAATGGTGTGAGGTGATACCTCATTGTGCTTTTAATTTGCATTTCTCTGATGATCAGTGATGATGAGCAATTTTTCATATGTTCATTGGCCGCTTGTGTGTCTTCTTTTGAGAATTATCTATTCATGTCTTTGCCCACTTTTTGATTTTTTTTCATTTTGAGTTGCTTGAGTTCCTTGTAGACTCTGAATATTAGCCCTTTGAGGCGTAATTTGCAAATATTTTCTCCCATTCAGTAGGTTTTCTGTTCACTCTGTCAGTTAAGAAATAAACCTTTGTTCACTTTATATGACTCTAAGTTTTCCTAAAATACAGACTTTCTTGGACCATTTAGTCTCTACTTTAGTGTATTAATGAGTATTTCTACCCATCAGAGGTATATTGCAATGAAAGAATTTATTTTTACTCTTTCAACATTCTTTGACCTATTATATACCAGGCAGTGTATGATGGTCTTAGATTACAGTGGTAAGCAAGATCATTTCGGTGAAAGAGGAGGAAGCAAATAAATATGTCAAAAATTACTTGCAACAAATTTATTTTTGACAAATTGGTATTAATGTCAAAATACCTATTTTGCTAAATGTTGGGGATATAAAATTTCTGGCCCTATGGAGTGCACATTCTTCTAGGGGAAGAAAGCATCAACTTTTATAGATGGCAAGAAAAGGAGACTGTGGAAAAAGATGAGAGGATTTGTGTTTAATAGGTGATGGAGGAAGAAAAGCTAGGTATTGACTTTCCCCCAGTGTATATAAGGCAAATAGTTGGTCCCATAAGCCATTGTATAATCAAAGTGGTAAATACATGAAACGGTGTTAGAAAATGCTAGAAGGAAGCAGGATGGGCCAGGCAAGAGAGATAAGAAACTGGAAAGTAAGCCAGTATGTTGTGATGATTCCCAACTCAGTTGACAGACTCAACGCCATGTCCAGAAAGAGCTAGTGCAGGAAGCTGTTCTGGTAGATGGCCAGCATCAAGGAGTTCCATCAAGGGCACAATTATCCTGGAAGTGTAGAAGAGAACAGCACTGCGGAGTTTAGGAGCAGGAGGTACACACAAACACAAGAAGGCATTTGGTGAGGTGAAGCCTGGTAACTGACAACTGGGTTGGGTGGCTTTAAAACTTAAAGAAAGAAAGGGAAATGAAAGTTGAGGATAATTAGCAATTTTTGTGAAACATGGTTGGAGCAGGGACGATCATCAGCTGAACCCTCGGAGCTAATGTTTCTTCAATTCCTTCCTTGATTAGGAACAAGTTGGTCCCAGAGCTTGTAGCTCACTCTGCAGATGGCTTTAGCTGTAAAGGAGTGGTGCACTGGGAGAGGAGAGGAACTAGGCAAGATCATTAGAGCTAGTAATGGGAGAATATAGATAATGCCTTCTCTGTGCTTTGCATGCCTAGAAACAGAAAGTTTTAAACAGCAATTCTTTGTTGATGGTGATGATGATGATGATGATGATAGGGCGATTTAAATGTAACATTACTTAGAGAAAAGCATCCAGAATTCTAGTTTGCTTTTATCAGCTGAAAAATGGTTTTCTTCCAAAGCTTAACTCAATTAATGTTTTACCTCCCCCAATATGCCAGAGTCACAAATTCTGCAGGGTGCTAGTTATGCATTAAAATCACCTTCTCATATTCATGATGGCTAAATCATTTTTACTCTTATATTGCCTTCTTACTGATATTTTGCCAAATTCACATATGCACAGGAAGAAAGTTGATATTTTCTCTCTGTTAGCATGAGATGCTTTATTGCTGAACTCAATGGCACCACATTAATTCAAAGGGAGAGAGGCCAATGAGACTGGAAATCAAGCCCTTCAATTCTGAATTTCCACATTTATTGCATTTGAGGATGCCAAGGCATAATGATAAAGCATTCCAGCAGGCGGAACTCACGGTTTTAAACCTATTTACTTTGCTGTAGTTGAATGTCGCTGCATATGACAAATGCTGTGAATAAGTAAGTTTCAAGGCCAAAGAGCTCTATGAGAAATCCCATCATTCTAAAGATCACAAAATCATTTCAGAAATTGAACAATATTATAGCAGCTTAATAACAAATTTGAATCTTGTGTCTCCAACATGTCAAGAGTCCTTTAAAATACTCTGTGGGTGGTTTGTGCACAACAGTCAGCATTCCTCTGTTTTGGATGTGGCAGGACCCAAAACTGAAATTCTCCCAAGAAGGTACTACTTAAACTCACTACTTGGTTACCAACTATATGTTCAAGGTTCTCATGGTGGAAGAACTCATGAAGTCAGGTTTTCTTAGTACAGAATCATTTCAATGGAATGACCGACCATCATACAGTTTTAAGTTAGAGAATTCACTTCTGGCTTTTAGCACCTGACTCTTTCATGTAAAGCAGTTACAATTGTTACCTCAAAAGCAGTATTTATCTCTTTTTCCAAAAAAAGGCTTAAAAATGTAACCAAGCCGGGCACAGTGGCTCACGCCTGTAATTCCAGCACTTTGGGAGGTTGAGGTAAGAGGGTTGCCTGAGCTCAGGGTTTCGAGACCAGCCTGGGCAACTTGGCGAGACTTCGTTTCTACAATAAATCAAAAAAATTAGCTGAGTGTGGTGGCACGTGCCTGTAGTTCCAGTTACTTGGAAGGCAGAGGTAGAAACCTGAGCCCAGCAGGTCGAGGCTGCGTTGGCTGTGAGCGTGACACTGTACTCCAGCCTGGGCAACAGAGTGAGATTCCTACTCAAAAACAAAAAAACAAAAAATGCAACGAAACTCTAATAAAACAAGTGCCAAGAATCCCTGTTGTTTCATATTTATACATCAGCCCTATGTTCTGGATTTTCTGCAATTAGATCTTTTTAAAAACTGTCCTTTTATGTTCACAAACTATTGATATTTCCAAAATATTCCAACATTTTCTTATACAGACCATATCTCGCTGACAACTTTTTACATTCTGAGGTAGCACAAAAATCCTTTGTAAGACAGTATGAGTCAAAGTTGGTATTGACCTTGTTTACTATCAATGACATTTTTAGTTTCAGAAAAGGTGAGGAAATTCTTGCTTTGGAACCTCTCTATGAGGGACTCAGGTAGAAGGTAAGTTCAAATTTACCTGGCCTGCTCAGATTTGGCTGTGACCAAAGGGATTCACATTTGAGTCTCGTCTTGGGAAGGTAGTACACCAGGAGAGAAAAACAAAGACACTTGGGAAAAGATGTGGCCTTCTCTGTGTGCTTTAATGAAGAAATTTGGTACATATTCCTTACGTGACTTGTTTAAATCCAATTCCAAATTCACTGGTCTGTAAAGTTATCTTTGGATTTGAAGTCCAGATTTTTAAATCTAATAATAATAAAATTTCCCCCGGGTCTCATCAGATCTTAATTGTTAAGGCGTCTCGGTGTTACTGGTGCAGTTTGCACAAACCCTAACTGAACTGCTAATGTACCCTGAAATCTCAGCAGGTTTAATTTTTTCGCAGTTTGAATGATTTTTATCAGATTAATTACCACCTCCTGTAGTCCAATCCTTCACTCCCCGCCAACCCACTCGAAGAATGTATATCTATTTCTGGAGCTGTTAGAGATCTAACTGTCATGATGCATTTGGCTGAATCCCTCCCTTTAAAAAATTTTTTTGACGAAACTAGGATCCTGGAACAATCCTTGCTGATCTGGTGGTTGAAAATTGAGATGCTACATGTAAATAGGTACAGTATTTTTAAGCAAACAAAAAAGTGCTTTTGTTTGGATTTTGGGTTTATTACCATAAATAGCAGTGTTTAATGGGCATTATGTCTGGTTTACCACACCACCAGTATTTTCTATGGGTTTACTAGGTTTTTTCTTTATCTCCAGGTACTCATGCTTTGTTTATCTCTTACAAAAACGAAAATCTCCTGGATATATTTCGATCTTTTGCAGTTCCTGCCATGATATTTTAACCAGTCCCTACCGTGAATGTTAGAGCCTGTGGTAGAAATCATTATTAAAGTACACACCAATAATAAATACATAAACAAAGGAGAGAAGGGAGAGCTCTTCCTTATAGTAGAACATTGGCTCATTTATGTAGAGGGAACAGTAGAGGTAGAAAATCACCATTTTAGGCCAGGCTCAGTGGCTCAGCCTGTAATTCCAGCACTTCAGGAGGCCGAGTCGAGTGGATTGCCTGAGCCTGCAACTTGGTGAGACCTCTTTTGCACAATAAATAAAAAATTAGCCAGGCATGGTAGCTCCGGCTACTTGGAAGGCTGAGGTGGAAGGATCGCCTGAACCCAGCAGGTCGAGACTGTGGTAGCCGGGAGTGTGCCACTGCGCTCCAGTCTGGGCGACAGAGTGAGACTCCAACTCAAAAAAAAAAAAAAAAAAAAAAAAGAAAGAAAGAAAATCACCATTTTGCTGCCATTATAGTATAGAAAGGTTTCAGTAAGAATCAATAGATGGTAACTTTGGCAGGGAAGATTTCGATGGAGAAATAGATAAACATATCATCTTGGATTGTTGTCATAGATTTCTTTTAAGTTATGAAATTAAAGAAAGAATACGGTGGTAAAACTGGACAATACATAGACTGGATGATGAAAATCAATATCACAGATAGACATTGTGACCCCCATATGTGATGCTCTGAATAGAATACATTGTTTATGTAATTTTCTGGCTGGGAGTCCATAACACGAATGTCAACATGAAGGCACATCAGACAAACCAAAACCGAGGAATAGCCTATAACATAACAGGCCTATACTCTTCAAAGACGCCAGTGTTATAAAAGGCAAAGAAAGGTTGAGGAATCATTCAAGATTAAAGAATGCTAGAGGGACACGACAACTAAATGCAGTGCATGATGTTGGGTTGATTTTTGTACTGGAGGAGCAAAAATGCCATCAAGGACAGTATTGGGGCAGTAAATAAAATTAGAATGTGGGCTGTAAATAAGATAAAAGTAACAAGGCTAAATTTTCTGAATTTAATAATGGTACTGTGGTTATCTAAGATTTGTCCTTAGGAGATACAAACTGAAGTATTAAGGGGTAAAGGGAGCTAATGTATGTGATCTACCTTCAAATAGTTCACAAAAATAAATTATATGTAAACATATGAAATAAACATGATATACAAATTTTTACATTATATGATATATAATAAATTATATATGTGACATAAATGTGTGTATATACAGTCAGTGCATTTAGCCACTTATGCTATCTGTATCCCAAAACAAAGCTGATCAATGTGTGTGTGTGTGTATGTGTATGTAGAGAGAGAGAGAGAGAGAGAGAGAGAGAGAGAGAGAGAGAGAGAGAGACAGAGGGAGAGAGACAGAGGGAGAGAGACACAGAGAGAGAGAGAGAGAGAGAGAGAGAGAGAGAGATAGCATGCACACGGGTCAAATGTCAAAACTTGTTGAACCTGGATAAAGGGTATACAGGAGTTCTCTGTACTATTTGTGTAACTGTTAAGTTCGAGATTTGTTCTTGAAAAAGTTGTCACCGACTCCTTACTAACACGTTGTGGATTCCCATCTCCATTCCTTCACTAACATCACTCCCACCACAACTCCCCCTGAACAGGCAAGTCAGCTTCTCCAAATCCTACCTGGATCTCCAGGTCCAGCTTAGGTGTAGCCTCCTACACACTTCTTCCTTCTTACATTCCTCTAGCACTGTTGGTCTCAGTATCAGTTGGTGCTAAACCTGATCCTATTGCTACCTTTGTTATGAGATGTGAATAGTACAGTGACTAAATACATAGAGTGTGGACTCAGTCTGCCTGGGTTCAGGTCTCAGTTTCGCCACAAGCTGCGTGACCTGGAGCAAGTTTTTTTTTCTTTGTTTGTTTTTAACTTTCTCTAAGTCTCAGTTCCTTGAACAGGAAGCCCCGTTTCATGAGGAAAAAGAGCACCCACTGAGTCCAGAGACTTAATTCCAGGTCTGATATTGCCACACAGTGTGTGACCTTGGATAAAACATTTCTTCACTGTGGGTCTCAGATCTCTCACCTGTTACATAAGGGGGTGGGTGAATGAATGGGTCTCCATTTTGGCTACATATTAGAATTGCCTGGGGAGCTTTAAAAATACATGTAAAATGTATCAATACTCAGCGCCCCCCCAACAAAAAAAATTTAATTTGATTGGTCAGTAATGAATCCTAGACAAGGTTGCTTTAAAATTCTCCCAGGTGATTTTAATGTGTGACCCAGGCTGAGAAACGGTGAGACAGTGATTCCAAGATTGCTTCCAGCTTTACAGTCTTATGACTCTATGAAAAAATGCTGGTGCAAATTCTGTTATTGGCATTAGGCACCTCTATCACCCTCACAATGTGTGGCTTAGGGCTTGATGACATGGTAGGGACACACGATACTGATATGTTAACTAAAATAATGATCAGCTAAGATTTTTCTCTTTTTTTTAAGCTAGAAAGAGACATCATTAATGATCTCAGCATCTTGACAGAATGATTATTGCCTCCTAGAATCCCCTAGTAACCATAGGAAATTAGTCTGTAGCAGTGTATGCTTTTAATGGGAATCTGGCATGTTAATGGGCTATTTCTGTCATTGTGGTTTAGTCTGATATTCCAATATGCCTCTTCTGCTTTTCATGATACTTCGCACACACACACACAAAGGCAGTGGTTCCCCCTTGGTTCACATTTGACCAATTGCTGTGCTTTAGGCAATAACAAAACACTATAGGTGTTTAAATGATTAGGGACAATTAAAATAGCACAGCCTCTGAGGAAGAAGCCACTATCAAGCCTTCAGTCTCCCAAATGCACAGGTTGTGTGTTCCTGCAACAGCAATTACCTAAAAATATCTAGTACTTAATTACTTCCAAGGTGTCAGTCTTCATAACCAGGTATTAGGATGTTCTAATTGATAGCACAGCTGCAGCTTCGCCACCTGACACTGGCATATGGCTTACAATCTTCTCCTACCTTGATCCATTTTCTTTCCTCCTAAAGCTCAGACTGCAGATTGTAGGAACAATCTAGCTGGGATTGGAATTACTGTAACTTTTTGTGCAATTTACCATTCTCTCCTTTGAGCGAGAGGGGAAAACAGAGAGAAAGGGAAAACTTGAAAAAATAAAGAAAAGTAGAAAAAATAATTCAGAGACCTATGGCAAATTAATTGTGTTGGAACTTCCTAGTCCTCGTTGCTCTTTCATTTCACTTTAAGAAAATCCTATACATATGCAATCCAGATGTCAGCTAAGATCACCCTCATCATTCTTAAAATCTAGGTAAGATTGGCTGGAACCTTCATCCCGGAGGTTGTGGAAAGTCCAAAGCTCCTTTCAAGCTGTGAATTTCCAGGGTGCTAATGCTATTGGAGTCACTTCTAGCTCTGAGCTCATGCCATTGCTGAGTCTGTTTTATTTCAAGATCATCTCACTGTGCTGTATGTGCTATTTCTGTTCTTTACTGTGTTGACTTAAACAAACAGCATATTTTACTGAAGCTTGGGGGATATGGAGGGATCTTTACTGTAGGCATGCAAACAACTTCAAATGGAGTAGTAGCTATTTCTGTCCTTCAGAGTCCCTCAGTCATTTTTGCAACCCAAGCTCCAGTGTCCTGCCAGGTTGCTCAGCCTTCTTGCACTCTTTTGATGGCCTTTTCCTCCTGTCTTCTCAGGAGAAATATAAATGGATTACAAATGTTCTTATGCAGAGCAATTCAGTGCTCTCTAGCGCCAGCTCAAAAACTTCCTTTGTTTGGACTGGGTTAGTTTTCTGGTACACACACACACACACACACACACACACACACACACACACACACATCCAAATTTATAAAACTGTGGACAGAACTATGGCTTCTTTCTAGTTCTAATTGATTCTCCACACAGCTGTCAAATGAATCTTCCAGAAACTTTTTTCATCATGTTATCTCTCTGCATACTACATTTCATTAATATGATGATCTAGGCCAGGCATGGTGGCTCATGTCTGTAATCCTAGTACTTTGGAAGGCTGAGGCAGGAGGTTTGCTTGAGCCCAGGAGTTTGAGATCAACTTGGACAACATTGAGATCTCATCTCTACAAAAATAAAAAAGTTAAAAATCACAAAATTAGCTGGGCATGGAGGTGTGCGCCTGTAGTCCCAGCTATCTACTCAGGAGGCTGAGGTGGAAGGATCATCTGAGCCCAGGAGGTCAAGGCTATAGTGAGCTGTGATCGTGCCACTGCACTCCAGCCTGGGTGACAGGGTGAGACCTCAACTCAACTAAAAAAAAAAAAAAGACGATTTAATGAATATTTAGATAGTAGTGGTTGCTAATGGATTAACGTATTACCCCCAGATAGCTTATAATGTCTTAATTACCCCCAGGGACTTATAATGTCTTAAACTAGAGGGGTGAATAATAATCTGTGTGATGTGCTTAGAATAGGTCCTACAATGTAATAAATGCTCAGTAAAGGTTAGTGACTAATATTATTGTTTTTGTTATTGGGATTTCAGGGTGTGATGGTTGCTGGATCCAGGGGAGGAGGGTATCAGCAAGTCATGAAGACTTGCTGGTGTGGTTCAAATTCCTATAGCTTATTGTACATATGAATAGTGTCCGAGTTATGATTCACAAGTAACTCCCTTTTGTTATATTTACTACTACCCCATAGATTCTCCTAGCCAAATCAGGAATGACTCTTTTTAAAAAAATTTATTGTAGAGATAAGGTCTCGCCAAGTTGACCAGACTGATCTCGAACCCGGGGGCTGAGGCAATCCACTCGCCTCGGCCTCCCAAAGTGCTGGGATTACAGGCTGAGCCATCGAGCCCAGCCAGGAATGACTCTTAAATGAATGTCCAAATTCCTGAGGCTTTCCTGCGACATGTTGCACTATGAGACTCCTCTTCATTTCTCCAAACTTCAATTCCCCTACACCCACACACAATTTTTTGTTCTTCTCATGCTTGTCTTATACCTATAACCTAACATATACTTGCTGAGGTAACCTTAAGTGAGAATTCTCATTTGGAACTGAGAGAGTTAAACTGGGACCTACTTAAAGGGTGGTGGTAGTTGAAAGATGGGAGATCCAGGAGTTAAATTAAGCACTGTTAAAGTCCTTCATCATTATGCATTTACTATTTTCTTTTTTTTTCTCTTTTTAAAATTTTAAAGACATGGGGTACAATTCAGGATTAGGTATACAAGTGGACATCGTACAGGTAAAGTTTGGGCCTCTCTTTAGTCCTCATTTTGCCTGGTTGGAGATCAGGTACCCTTCCTGATGCTGTGTCCCCATCCCCACCCCAGCAGTGTCCCACTACTGCCACAGTTACTATTTTCTAAATAGGGCCATGTGGTGATTATCTGCATTTCCCTTTATTTTTCACCAAGAATGATGTTCCCCAGACTTAAAGACTAAAAGTGTTTTCTGAACCCCCCTGATGCTTTGCTGTTTCATCTCGCAGGGTTATTTACTTCTGCTCTGACTTTAACCCTCTTCTTAGTGAGACCAGATAAGGCCAAGGAGGATGCTCTTCCCAAGAATGAGGCAGGGTTCTGCAGGGATCAGAGAGGCAAGCACCAACTCTATTAGCAGAAGCTACAGACACAGCCCTCTGGGAAGATCTCCTAGCACTGGCAGGTGGAAGGTGAAGGGTCTGGGCATGCTTTAACAAGCTCAGTTTCTACCTGAAGTTTGTTCCAAGGACAGTTACATACTGCAGAAGTCTGGCTCATTTGTTGGTCCACACTTTAATGAATGCTATCAATCAAAAAGCATGCTGCTTGCCCATAACTGAGTTTATTGTTGTCTTCCTGAAATGATTTCTTTGACCATTCAGTCCCCAAGCAGAAACCCATATTGGAGACCATATTGAAAACACTGTTTTTTTGTAAGAGGGCAAAATTGGCCCATCTGTTTCTCTCCCTGCTTACCTGTAGACATGGAAATGGTCAGACACGCCCCTCATCATGGTCTGGACTCGTTCCGGTGCATTACACCAGCTAGAGAATCTTACCACATCTATTTCTGGAAATTGTCTTCTCTTACAAAGAGGAGAACAAACTGCCTTGGGGAAAGTTCACTCGCAGGAGTTTCTCTGACAAGACCCCACTGAATGAAAGGTTATAGGATAGAAAAGTCCTATACATTGTGAGGAAAGAGAGATGGTTGGGACGCAGGGCCTGAATGGGGCTGGTGTACAACATCAGTATTGGTGCCTAAATGTCTTAAAGAGCCTGGAGGGGAAACACAGGAACCTGAATTTCTTAACTCATACTGCTTACATCTCTCTGTAGACTAAAGGGGGCCCATTGGCAAAGGCATTTTTCTCCATTTGCCTGCTCCTTTTCCTGACCCTAAATATAAAGAAGTTTTCTCATCTGCATTAATACCATGCCCTGGGAATGCCACAGAGTACTTGAGAGGATCAAAAGTGGTAATGATTGTGTAAGTCTTTGCAAATGGGAAAAAACTGTACAAATGTAGTGTCTCGGCTAGAAAACCACAGGGTCTTAAAATTTGATGAGACCTTAAAAATCATCTAGTCCAATCCCTTGTTCTATGCTTGAAGTCTCTATTGCTGTTAGTATACTTACTTGAAGAATTATAATGATAAATAAGCATTAACTGGGGAGTGATTGAGTCATTCAACACATTTCTATTGAGTACTACTATTTTTTCAGATACTGTTTTAGGTGCTGTAGATACAAGAGTGTGAGTGAAATAGACAAGGTGTCTGCTCTCATGGAGCTTAAATTTGAGTAGAAAGAGACATATAGTGGGTAAGCAAAATAATAAAGATAAATTATGATAGTGATCCACGGTATGCAGGGAATTGAAACAGGGTTATATGATAGAGCAACATTAGATTAGGTGATCAGGGAAGATTCCTCGGAGGAGGTGACACTTAAATTTAGTTTTGAATGACAACAAGGAGGCAGCAAAGACCAAGGGGAAGAGCATACCAGGTAGAGGAGATGATAGCAAAAAGGCAGAAGAAGAGGCTGAAGGGGAAGGTATGTTTTGAGGATAACTGTGGCTAGAACAGATTTTGGGAAAAGGAGACCATAGAGGTAGCTGGAGGCCAGATCATGAAGAGAATTTTAAACAAACCAAAAAAGCTTTTATATTTGATTCTATATGTGATAGAGGGCTTTAAGCAAGGGAGTTACATGATCAGTTAAGAATTTTAATAAGAACCCTCTGGCTGCTGTTTTGAGAAAAGAATAAAATGAATGAGGGTAGAAACTGGGACTACAGTTAGGAGGTTGTGGTAATTGTACTTTTGTTCAAAATTATTTGTTTCTTCCTTGCTAAGACTTCTTGTAGGCTGAGTATATTGTCCCTCCTCATTAACTTTGGGCTTAGTCATGTGACTTGATTTGGCTAATAAACTTGAGACGATGTAACCTACATCCTGTCAAAGCAGAACTTCAAATGTAGTGATTTGTCTCTGCCATTCCTGAGCTTCTGCTTTCCACTCTGACAACAGCGTGGGTATGTGGAGCTAAGCTTGTCCCAGCATAATCCAGCAGAGTCCAGTTGAGCTGCAGCCCTTATGCAACTTGAGCAAAAAATAAGTATTTCTGGAAACCCCCAAAGATTTTGGGATTGTTTAAGGCTAACAAAACAACAAAAGAAAAACAAGAAACAGTAGCTGTGAAAGTGATGAGAAGTGGTTAGATTTTCCATATATTTTCAGGATAGAATTAATAAGACTAGCTGATATGTGCAAAATGTGGAATAAAAGAGAAATAGAAGACTCAAGGATGACATTGAAGCAATTGGGTGAATGGGGGGGCATCCTTTATTGCAATGGGGCAAACATGGGGAAGAGCAAGCATAGGTGCGACCAGGAATTCATTTTTGATTATCTTAAGTTAGAGGTGATTATGGGAGACTCATATGTAGATCTACTTGTGCCTCTCAAGACATTCTTATTTTATTTGTTTGTTGTTTTACTTAACTTTATCTACAAAGAGACTATTTGGTAGCTTACACTGAAACTACTGGTAAAACCGTTAATACAAGGGAATCCAATGGGAAAATTACATTGAGAAATTCTGGCAGAGAAAAACTGCAATTCAGTATATTAGTTTTGAGCTTCTTAGTAACCAAATTGAAGATGAAAAATCAGTGAGTTATAAAACTCTCATTTTCTGGGGCAGTGGTTCTCAATTTTGGCAGTGTAGTAAAATCCTGGAGCTTGGCCAAGCACATTGTAAATGGTGACCCTTGGAACTGCAACTCAACAGCCTTGCCCAGCACCCGCTCCTAGAAATTTGAATTTAACTGGTCTGGAATGCAAATATGTTTACTATTAGGTGATTCTAATATGCAGCCAGAATTGAGAATTACCAGTTTTGTAGAAGAAAGCATACCCATTGACATGGAAAGATAAACTTGTTCTTGAGCTCTAATTAAATTTGTCTCAGGCATCTTTATGTAAGGGGTGTTGAAGTGTGTAATAGATAATGCTATAGACAGCAATTTCACACAAGATTCAGAAGCCTTCCTTCTTTGCAGCTTATTATAAGTACCCTAAGTGAAAGCTGTCATGATGTTAAAATTATAGTTGTGTAAAATCAGCTCTCTAGAAGAAGGTAGAGTGATAGGGTCCAGTTATATCGTTGTCTGACAATTTGTCTTAGCACAGTATTAAGCTTAAGGAATTATGGAGAAGAAAGAGTTGATGGAATCCTCACGAAACTAGTAGATTTAGCAAGACTTTGCTCAGTGTGGCCATCGAGCCGCTCTGGAGGATTCCTTAGGAAGCTAAACCTTTTGGCTGGACCTTTCCCCCTTCACTGAGACCTGCCTGTGGTCGAACAGGGAATGGTTTGTGTTCTCCTTTCCTTTTAGTTTTGTCACTATTATGCTTTCCCATGCCAAGCAGGTTTTTCCTTTGGGGGAAGACACTTAGGCAGAGAATGAAATTAAGAAATAATGTAATGATGATGGCGGCAATTCTTTGCACAGCCTAAGAGCAGTTGGCTGCTAATTGTGGAGTGGTAATAAGGGGGGCCCTGGGCCATAAGGTTTGCATTTGGAACACCTGTAGTTTTCATTTAACACCATGGATCATTAAACAGCTGCTCAGAATGGCCTTATTAAAACAAACACAGTTGCACTGTTTTATGCATGTGTTATATTGCAGTGAGCAGATCAGATACAAACAGAGGGATCTTGTAAAAAAAAAAAGAAACAAAGACACCCTAAGCATATTTTATAGGTGCTATCTCGTGATGACAAATGTAGCTGGGTATTTTTCTGCCTTTTAGAAACTGAAAATGATTGAACTTGTTGATTTTGCTGTAAGCCTTCTTGCTGTGACTGGGGGGCATGGAAAACAGGGTGGTGAGTATCTTCTGTGGTGAAGGCCCTCACTGAGGTCACTGGCATGTTCTAAAACAGGTCTCTCGGGTGTGTTCCTTTCACTGAAGACAGCAAGATGTGCTGTCCTCCATGATGTGAAGATAACCTGGGAAGAAGGGGAGCTTTCCAGAGGTTTTACATCATTGAAGATGTGTTTGTTCTATGTCACCCACACTCTCACACTGATATTACCTTACAAGTGTCATTGCATTACACATTTGTGAGATGGCTAATTAAAATTAGATACTGAATTTGTGCCCAGAGTCAGGGTGTAAGCTAAAGTTGGGATGTAGGGTTTATCTTGATTTAAAAATAATTGACTCTTGGTAGAGACATTTTCTAATTATTTGTCAAATGAGATTTTGCATGTTTCTGGATACAAGATGTCGTTTGGATAAGGGCATGCTGGTATTTTTAGGTATTTTTTTATGAGAATGACAGTGGAGAATGTATCAGGGGTGTGTGTGTGCATGCGTGTGTGTGTGTGTGTGTGTGTGTGTGTGTGTGTGTGTGTGTGAGAGAGAGAGAGAGAGAGAGATTAATCCATCAACACTGCACTCCAAATATATCCATATTTTCTAATCCCAGAAAGTTTCTAATCCCATCAAGATCAAGCTCCAACTGTGAATTAATCTCTTCTATAATGGGACAAATTTATGACCATAAGTGACACTTTATGCTTTACACTAATTCTGTGCAGGAAGCTCTTTATAGACATTATTTGTGGCCTTGATTTCACTAAAGGGTAAGAGCTGTGCCCCATGGACCCTCCTGTTTTGTAATAACACAGTCCCAAGTGGTTTTTTTCAGACTAGCAAAGAGATCTTGGCAAGGGCAGTTTCTTGGTGGTCTGAATTACAGTTACAGAAAAGCAGGAGCAACTATGTGAATTTTGCTCTTGATTACAGATGAACTTGTCTTGCAGTATCCTCCATATATTTGCCTGTCTCCTCTCCCATGTAGGTACTGTTTCCTCAGATTGCCTGCTGTCCCAACCCATTTCCTGACTCTTGCCTCTATTGTTAAGTCAATCCTTGGCAACATTGTTCAAGCTAACAGTTTGTTCTTGGTGTTCTTTATCCCCACCTGCTGGCTTCATTTTTTTTCTCCCCTGGTGGGCCAGATCTTCCTTCTATTCTCTTTCCCTTATATTCCCAGACAGGTTCACAAACCCCTGCAACTTTCTTCTATTTCACCCCTGTGAAATCCTGCTCTCAGAGAGAGGATGGGGAAGTGCTGCAACATGAGGAAGACATGACTGATACAGCTCAGAGAACTGCTGCAGCAGGGAGCCTGATCTTCAGCTAACGAGATGGAGTACTACCTTTGGACACTTAGGCATGTGCCAGATAGATGTGAGGTCAAGGCTGGGATTGAATGGTGTAGTTCCCTCCCGTTATGAGATTGAATCACAGCAAGTGAGAGGTCCTTTTCTGTGTTCTCTCATTAGACTCAGTTTTGTATCTCCCAGGCAAAAACCTGGACCAATGGTAGATTCTTGGTAAGTTTTTTTAAAAGGTGAAATAGAGAGATCTTCTCAGACCTCAGAGTTAGTAGCTCTGCCTATTTTACAAGCTACACCCTGAACATAAAGAGCAGCACCTCCAAGCACAGAAGTATTATGCTTCCAAGAACATTATTCAGGCCTCCAGTCTGTGGTCAGGGTTCAGTGAAAGGTACTTATTTGGTGAGGATTATGGCCCACAAAATGCTTCTGATTCCTCTTCCTCCATAGTTAAATAAGACTGGGCAGAAACAAGCTTTCTCTTTTTCTAAGAAGCAGCAGCTTTTAAAAAAACCCACTTTCACACTGCCTTAATCCAACCTTGTCAACAAAGAATCTAATTGACCTATCTCACGCTACTTTCAACAGAACTACTAGAATTCCAGAGATAATGGAAGGAAGAAATCATGTCAGTTTCAGTTCTGATTTTTATTTGCATGGAGAATGATTACTTTCAGGTTTTGCCTGTTTCAGGTCCCGAGTCTTTGGCGTCAAGAAATTTGCAGAGTTTAAAATTCAAAGCTTTGGCTGGGCATGGTGGTTTACTTCTGCAATCCCAGCATTTTGGAAGGCAAGGCAGGAGAATCCCTTGAGGCCAGGAGTTTGAGACTAGCCTGGGCAGTAACAGAATGAGAACATGAGACAATACCTATAAAACAAAAACGAAAACAAAAAACAAAGTTTACACACACACACACACACACACACACACACACACACACACACACACACACACACACACCAGGCAGGGCCAGGCCCAGTTTAGTAATTCTATTCTAGGTTTTTAATCTATGAGGCTTGACATGGCTGTAGGGACAGTTGTACAAAGACTCAAATCATTGGTGTTCCCTTCCCCATATATTCCTCATCACTTCTGCTTGAAAAGTTCTAGGCCTTTTGAGACATGCTAGGCTGACCCCTGAGGAGAATCCTGTTTTGGGGAGTTACTGATGAACTTCCAGAGAGACATGGTAATAAGGTGTGTGTGTGTCCATAAGGAATTTCTTTGGTTATTATCGTATTGTAAGTAGGATTGCTTTTAGACAATGCTCTATAAAGAAAATTAGTTACTAGCGTATTTATTTTTTTCACTCATTTGTCCACTCCTGCCAGATCTTGGGTTCAGCACCTAGCTTACAATGGAGAAACAAGGAAACATGGGTTATGTCCTTAGGCCCCTGGGGGTACATGTTCATCCTCTTCTGCCTTAGCAGAAAAGTTTGAAAAACATTGCCACTAGGTACATGAATTCCCTCTAAACTAGCATACTGGCTTCAAGTTATTCCTTAATGGAAATGAATGACTGGGGCGGGGTGGGGGGCAATATTTAAATGTACTATCTCATCCCCATTTAGAATAATTAAAATAGAAGAAAGTTGATGTTGGTGAAAAGCCAGATTTAGAGCATAATTTTTAGAGAACTATGTTTTATTTCTTTCAGGTATGTGTAATGAATTATTTGTTAAAAGAATATGGATAGGAAGGTGTCCTACCATATCTGTGAATAAGTAATTATTTTATTAAGATATTTTTATAATTATAAAGATAATGTATGGGCTGTATTAAAAGTATTGAACAGGCCGGGTGCGGTGGCTCAAGCATGTAATCCCAGCACTTTGGGAGGCTGTGATGAGGGGATCTCCTGAGTCCATGGGTTCAAGACCAGCCTGGGCAACTTGGCAAGACCTCATCTCTACAATAAATCAAGAAAAATGAGCCAAACATGGCAGTACGTGCCTGTAGTTCCAGCTACTTGGAAGGCTGAGGCGGAAGGATCACCTGAGCCCAGCAGGTCGACGCTGGGGTGACCATGAGCATGCCATTGCACTTCAGCCTGGGTGATGGAGTGAGACTCCAACTCAAAAAAGAAAAAAGTATTGAACATATAGAAACAAGGTGCAAAATTCCAGTTCCAGTACTCAGAGACAATTGTTTTTCATATGGGTCCACATTCCTTGTCTCATCCTTGGGACCAATTATGCTTTGAAATTCAGAATTTTTCCGATTTTACTAAAGTAATCCAATGTGTATACTGTAGATTTTATAATATCCTCAGTGGAGTGTGGGGCAGTGCTTCATAATCAAACAGTAATATTTTTGCAGCAAAATGTGTAAATATTAATGCTAAGCAAAATAAATAAAGACTATAAATAACCTCACCACTGTTCATATCAGAGCTTGATATCAAATGAGTTATAAAAATCTTTCCATTTCAGAGCCCCTTTGTATTTTGAACTTGCTTATAAAGGATTGCAGAAAGTTGAAATCAAGAATGTTAAAATTTGTATTTTAGCACAACACTTGGACAATTTCTTAGCACTCCTACTGGATTGGGGCAGCAGGGCACCTGAGCAAGGAAGGGGTCACCTACAGGGGAGAAGAGACAGGCAAATACATAGAGGATACTACAAACCAAGTTCATCTGCTTAAAATTTACATAGTAGCTCCTACTTTTCTTTATGGTAACTGATTCAGTTCACTATGTGACTGCCCTTGCTGGTATCATGGGAGGAGTTTAAAGTACACAGAGATTTGTGCCCTTCATACGGATAGAGGTATATTTGAGGTATTGGGGTTCTGTGCCTTCAAAAGGTGCCTGATAACAAGGAGATGCTGCCCATGAGGATTTGTCTGTAACTATCTTCACTGCTAGGTCTTTGATAGCTTTGGCCTCAGTTTTGCCAATGGACATTGACTCTCACATTCATTCACTTGGATCTGTCAACTCCTGCTGGGGATGACCCTACATTTGATCCCAGGTCTGTTCCCAATTCTCTTTAGCTCAAAGGCTAGATTGTGGCAGCCTGCCCATGTTCTCCAAGCAAACAAATCCCATCTTATCTCTGGTTTTGCTTTTGCAAATCTATCGTGGCACTGACATTTCACAGTGACCCTGCCCTGCTCTACTTGGTTAAGTTAAGACAAGCATGACCTGAAAAATGGTTGAGGAAAAAAAATAGAGGTGAAGGTTAAGTGCATGCAGCATCAGTTCAGATTGAAGAGATGGCTTGAGAAGCAAGTGTCAGAAATTAAGCAAGTAAATAACAGAACACTGTGAGTCATTGGTTTGTAACTTGATGCCTGCCTGTCTGTGCCACTTACTGTGTCTGTGCTCTAGTTTTCAACATTCTACCACATAATGAGTATTTTGCAGAAGCAAATGTCAGAACTCTTTCTTCTATGCAGATGAAGATGGGGAGTTTGGTGAAATAACTAATGGATGAAAAAATATTGAAAACCTATAATTACCTGTGATAAACAATATGTTATGCTTTTTCTCTGTTCTGAATCTGCCACTGCATTTTTTTTTTTTTGGTCTAATGCAGCATTTCAAGCAGGCATTGCTTTTCAATTATATATCTCAAGCTGAAGTTCCTGCTGACAGGGAGAATGAAAGCACATTTTGGTTATTATGTTTTTTCCTTCCCTTCCTCATGGACTCCAAATGCCTATATGCTAATATAAGCCCCAATGACAGGAAGTCCAAATGGAAATGTTATTAGAAAGCTATGGATATGTAGTTAATGAAATATGTATGATTACAATATTGCAGGACATGTGTAATATTGATGGGAACTCAACTGGTCTCAATATTTAATAAAGGTTTAATTTAAAATATGGATATTTGGAGGAGTGGGTTGTTTTATTCTTTTTGCGAATGCAGCATATGTTAATTTCTCACTGAGAATTTTTCTGATGGATTCAATTTCCTTCTATAATTTCTCATTTTGAATTTCTCCTTTTTGGAAGCATACTTCTGTATGCTGATCTGGACTCCTGAATTCAGTATTCCTGAATATTCTAGGGTGAGAGAAAGACTAATAATATATTTTGAGGCACTCTGGAGCAGCTAAATGAGCCCGTAATGATTCCCTATGGTCTATTTTAATTGGCATGTGAACCTACTCTCTGAAAATTTGGGCCAATGACTTAGCATAAGAAACTGTTGTTAAAGGAGTCTAAGTGTCTAGTTTAGGCATTGGTTGAAATGGTGGATTTTGGAAAGTGGAGTTAGGTAGACTGAAATTGCCTGTGTAGTTACTGGAGAATGTACTTGCAGATTGATTGAGCTCTGGCCTTTTATGAATGCCAAGAAAATCACAGGCTATTATAGATAATTAATATTGAGCAGTGAAGGGTCATAGATAGACATCTGGAAACTGTAATCTATCAAAAATACCATCTCCTTGGATTTGTAAGATTATTTTATTGTCATATTTTATTTTAACTATTTGTCCTGAGAATTTATAAAATTTTTAAAAAGATGGTAATATATTATTTTGTATCTTTTTGCCAAGTGTTTTTACTCATATGCTCTTTTTTCTCACTAAATACCTTGTGAAGAGAGATCTGTGTATACATTTTAGAGTTGAGAAAACTGAGTCACAGAAAGATGAAGTAACTTGCCCAAGGTCACCCATACAGCTAGGAAATGGCAGAGCTGGAATTCTAAGTTAGGTCTGTCTGTATGAAACAGGAAATGAAAAATGGTTAGAACCTCAGGTGTGCAATATAAAATGATATAAAGCAAGAGAAATAGAAAAAAACAATTTAAGAATTGGTTAAAATTTATTTTTAAGATTTATTTACCCTTTATGGCCTATTTTCTTGGGAGACTGAGCCTTGGACCAGAGTAGAGAATGTGGATGACTTAATAAGAGCCATCTCTATGCTGGAGAATGAACTAAAAATAAATGTCTTACTAACACTCAGTCATGGGAATCATATCCAATTACGGGGCACAGCACTTTTGATGTATGAACCAGACTAAGTACCTTAAACTGGTGCTTGAATAATTATTTTGTTGCCCATTCATTTGTTTAAGGTGAAAAGGAGGGTGCCAAAAAATGTATACACATTTTTAAGAAGGGGAAAAAAACTGTATTAAAATTGTAATACTCAATATATACCAATAAAAAAGATGAATACAAGTGTGATGCTTGACTTCTGCAGTTACAAGAGGTGCTCGGAGTGGTAACCATCAGCGTCCAGACACTTCTGATTATGGCAAACTACTGCAGGACTTGTTGCTGTCCGAGGCCTGGCAGATTTTCCCTTGTGAACATCACACACAGTACCATGCGTTTCAAACTTATCTTGAGTGCATGCAATTGTTAGGCATGTTCTTTTGCATACTCACGCCTCCATTGCCATTGTACTTCCACAATGTCCCTGAATTTCAAATACTTTTTTTTGTCTTTTTATTTGTTTGTTTATTATAATGATTTGGGGTACGATTCAGGGTTAGGTGAACAAACATTGATTATGCAGGTACCCTTGTTGATGAGGTTCTTTGCTTCTGTGATAGATCACTGAGTATGATCAACTCCAAATCCATCCACGTTGCTGCAAAGTCCATATATTTGTCCTTCTTGATGGCTGCATAATATTCCATTGTGTATATGTACCAGATTTTCTTTATCCAGTACAGCTTCGATGGGCAACATGAAATGGTCTTGCGCTCCTTGAATGACAACTGTGCTTCTGTCATTTTCTTTGACCTTCCTGCCTGTCTCATGGTGACACTAGTATTCATTTGATTAATGCCATCTTTTGAGTGAACATCATACTGCACGTTGGTACTGTAATTCAACTTCGAAAAATAATACTGCACGTTGGTACTGTAATTCAACTTTGAAAAAAAAAGATAACTGCTTAAAATGTGTATACTTTTGTTTGGCACCACTCGTATTTCTAATCCAGTAACCTACTTATTCCCCCACTGAGAGAGTGGGTCGGGAAGACAAGTTCATGAACAGGTACATTTTGTTTAGCTTGCTTTGCATGTTGTATGATGATTGCCTGTCAGGGTGTAGGCTGTGGCGAAGTACCGCTCTGGGGAATTCTGGGAAGCCAGAGGTGGGATGGCAGCATTAGCTGTGCATAGGAAGCACTCAAAGTTAAGAGATCTATCTCTGATGTCAGATGTCCTGGGTTGGATTACTGGCTTTGCCACTTGCTATGTAAACTTTCTGAACCTTAATTTGCTCAATTGCAAAACAGGGCTAAGAAACACTTTTTTAAAAATAGGAATTTGGGGAGAATTGGATGTGTTATTACATGTAAATACTTAAATGGTATCTGGCTCACAGCCCTCAACAAATGTAATACGTTGGCCACTATTCCTTTCAACTCTGTATGCTGATCTGAACTCTGATATTCCTGAAGTAAGGCCCAAAGTGGAATGCAGCCATTCCTCTGTACCCATAGGGGATTAGTTCCAGGACCTGCAGATATCAAAATCTGCAGATGCTCAATTCTTTGATATAAAATGGTGTAGTATTTGCATATAACCTATGTGCATCCTCTTATGTGCTTTGAATCATCTGCAGATTACTTATAATACTTAATAGAATGTATGTGCTATGCAAATAGTTGTCAGACTGTATTGTTTAGGGATTAATGACAAGAAAGAAATGTCTGTACATGTTCAGTACAGACACAATTTTTTTCTCGAATATTTTCTACCCATGGTTGGTTGAATCCATGGATGTGGAACCCATGGATAGTAACAGTTGACCATATATGGGTCTTTAGAAAAATGACATTGATCTAATCACATCAAAAATAATTTGGAGAGTTTTTTTTTTAAATCTCTAGGAACCCAGCCAATAAGATGACTGACATCTCCTGTGACATTTAGTTGGGTTCTATACTTATCCCATTTTCAATATTTCTTTCCTTGGGTTTGTTTGTGGTTCTAGGACTCTTACTGCAATGTGTCATTTCTGTCTTGGAACTGACGATGAACATGTTCACTAAATGTGCTCAAGTAGAAGCATATTTTCTAGAAGTGCAGGAATATGCATTGAGAAGGAAATTGATTAGCCAAAGACGACTGTAATTGACTTGTCCATGTGAGTTTGTCATTTTAATTATTAGGTATTTAATACTAGCAAGTCAGTTAATGGCACCAAGAAAACAACTGCTATTGTCAGTAAATAATGGCAGTATAGTCATTCTAGTGTGAAGGTTATTTTTGTATCACATTTCATTGTGCTAGCCTGTCTGATTTATGGATGTAACTAACTGACCTGGCCCTATCTGCTCACACAGTAATTTTAAGCACATCTCTCTAAAAAAAAAAAACCCTGCCAAAATATTTATGGGAGTTGCCAGGGGTTATCTTATATGAGCTCTATATTAGTCAGACCACCACCACTGCTGCTGATACTGTGCCCCAGACTCTTTGTGCTGCTGCTGTCTTGCCAGCCTACTGTGTTCTTCGATTGTCCTGGCTATTGATGCTGTCAATCCCCATGGAGCAATAGGACCTTGGCAGTCAACTGAAAAGTCAGAAGGGACATAGGTTCCTTCTTCCTGGATTATGCTACCATAGGGGAATCTCACAGCATGGCCATTTGGGTCCTGAGGTGTTACAAAGTTTAGTTGGTATATTTGACTTTTACTCACAGTTCTTATATGCCAGAGCACACATTTGCCCACTCAGAGGAGTTGGGTTGAGTTGTCTGAGATTTTTTGAATAATAACTTTGTTAAATATAGAATTCTAGGTGTTTTTTTTTTCTTTGAATACTTTAAGTATTTCATTCCACTCTCTGCCTGCTTGCATGGTCTCTGCTGAGAAGTCCAATGTAATTCCTATCCTTGTTTCTCTATAGGTAAGGTGGGTTTTCCCCTCTAATATCTTTCAGATTTTTTTCCTTTGTCTTTGGTTTTCTCCAGTTTTGATATAATAAGCTGAGTTGTAGATTTTATGGTGTTTATCTTGCTTGCTGTTTTCCGAACTTCTTGGATCTGTGGTTTGGTGTCTGCCATTACTTTTGGAAAAATCTCAGCTATTATTACTTCAACTAGTTCTTCTGTTCCTTTCCTTTATGCTTATCCATATATTTACAATTTTTTTGCTCTCCCTTTATTCTTCAAGTTCTCAAGTTTTCTCTTGGAGTCATTTCCCTTTTCCCTGAAGAAATTTCTTTGACAGTTAAAAGCAGGTCAGTAATTTATGAATTAATTTTCCTTTATTTGAGAATTTTAAAAAGATGTTACCTTTATTCTTAAAATATATTTTCACTGGGTACAGAATCTAGGATGACAATTCTTTTCTTTCAGCACTTTAAAAATGCTATCGCATTTCCTTCTGGTCTCCATCTTTTCTACTGATAAATATACAGTCCTTTATAAAATTGCCTCGCTTTAGGTAATGAACCATTTTTCTCTGGTTGTTTTCAGGATTGTTTTTCTTTGTCTTTAGTTTTCAGAAGTTTGAATATGATGTATCTTGGCATGCAAATTATTGTATTTATTCAAACTGGGCTCCCCCAGCTTCTTGAATATGTAGGTTTGTATCTTTTGGCAGACTTTGAGAAGTTTTCAGTAATTATTTCTTTACATATTTTAACACCCCATTATTTCTCTTGGCAAACCTTTTGTTCTTGTCCCACAAGTCTCTGAATTTATTTTATTAGATCTTTTTTTGTCTATAAATTTCAGAGTGAGTAGGTTTTTTTTTTAGATCTGTTTTTAAGTTCACAGACTCTATTCTATTTCTTCTTGATTCTGCTTTTGAGTCTATCTGGTGAGTTTTAAAATTTCAGTTATTGTGTTTTTTAGTTCTAAAGTTTCCACTTGGTTCATTTTTTATCTTTTATTTATTTTCAGATATCTCTGTACTTTTCTGTTTGTTTTAAATTTCATAATGGTTCATTTGAGCATTCTTAGAACAGCTTCTTTAAAGTCTTTATCAAATAATTCCAAAATCTGTGTCATCTCATCACTGACCTCTTGATTGTCTTTTCCCACACCAGTCAAGATTCATGTGGTCTTTCATATGCCTAGTAATTTGGGATTGTATTATGGACTTTTTTTTTTGAGTGTCTGTCTTTCAGGCTGGAATGCAGTGGCATGATCATGGCTCACCCTGGCCTCGACCTGGGTTCAGGCAATACTTCTGCCTCAGCCTCCTGAATAACTGAGACTACAGGTGCTTACCACCAAGCCTGGCTAATTTTTTGATTTTTTTTTGTAGAGACAAAGTTTCACTATATTGCCCAGGGTGGTCTTGAACTCTTGGGCTCAAGTAATTCTCCCGCCTTGGCCTTGCAAAGTGCTAGGATTACAGATATGAGCTACCACGTCCAGTCATATCATGGACATTTTGAATACTGCATTATGAGACTCTGGGTCTTGTTTAAGTCCTATGAAGCATGTTGATATTTTTTGTTTTATCAGACAATTGATGTGGCTCAGCTCAAACCACAAGTATGTGCTTGTGGTTTGCAGCTCAAACCAACACATCTATGTGCTGAGTTGTCTATGTCAGTTTAGTTTTAAAACTTTTGCTGTGTTATTTACATCTGTCCTGCATGTGTGCTGCCCAGTGTCTAGACTGGGCCCTGGGTTATGGCCTATCTGTTAGTTTTGTTCTCAAAGTTATTGATATGCTGATTTGGAGCTGATCCACACATTGTACACTTTGGAGGTGAGTCTAGGAGTTCATAAGCAACTTTATGGGGTTGCTTTTCTGAGCGCCTTCCTTTCTTCAGTTTCATCAATACTTTCTGGTTCCATGTGCTCTTCTTTTTGGTCTTTTGGCAAGAAACTACCTACTTTCATGATTGTACTACTGCCAGGGCCAAATAGCAAGAGGATAGAGAGAGAATAAAAAGAAATGGAACTTGACCCCACTCTTTTGAAGCCGCTACTCAACTGAATGCAGAAGAAAGTTCTCCTTTCTTAGAGTTTGGTGCCCACAGTTTTCCGATCCTGGTGCTGTCACTGCCATTGCTACAGCTACAGGATTGTTTAGAGGTTAGGGTACAATAGGAATGAGCAAAAAGAAGAAATAAGTGGTTTTCCTCTACTTTATGGGTGTTAGAAGTTTCTTTTCCTGAGGCCAGAATTAGAGAGTTGCTTTCAGGCTTTCTCTGTCTGCATTTCAGCGCTCACTTCTGGGTTTCTGATTGGCTTGATTACTGACCAGGAGATGCAGAAGGAGAAAAAATGGTAAACTCAACATAGGGTTGATGATACCTTAAATTTTGGGGTTCTTCCTTGCTATCCTTAATGTTATTTACTTTTCAGAGCTTTCAAATAGATGCTTTATTCATTGTGTCCAGGTTTTATCATTAATTTCAGTGAAAGAAACAATCTAGCACGTGCTTACTCCAACTTACTTGGGGCCAAAACTCAATTCTGCTCCTTGGTTTGTCACAGAAAATTATGCATTTTCTTTTGATAAAAAATAAAAAGAACATTTAAAAAATTATCTGGAATTATCCAATACACAAAACTGTTGTTTCTTCTTGGCTATAGTAATTTAAAGTTTTTTGGTTGGGGGCAGTGGGGCTATGACTTAAGTTCAACAAATATTTTGCCTAATTTTGACTATGTTCTCTCTCATCATTCCCAAGAGTGGCGCATAAAAGATGGCGATCGGGTGCATAAAGCCAGTTCACTAACTGGAAAAGCTGAGATTTGAACTCAGGAATGCCTAATATCATAGCCTGAGCCTTTCCCCATCGCACTATGCTACCTTCTCAAGTTAAATACATGCTGCTCCACACCCACATTTTTTACTGACTGGTGCATTATTGTTCACTCCCTTAACCTTTCTCCCAACCCCTATGGGAGAAGTATACTTCCCTACCCCATTGATGATGGGCTTTCTTTGGCCTAGTGAGGATTGGAGTGTGGTTTCCCACCATTTGACTTTGGGCATGGCCATCTAAGTAGACCTATCAAAAGCAGAGGCTTGGAATGTGCTTTTGTGGTTGGCCTTGCCTTCTTGCTCTTCTGCCATCATGATGAGAAGAACATACCCCAGGAATCCTGCCACTTCAAAGAGGGTAAGATACATGCGGGGTATACCTGTATCCATCCCACAGTTTGGATCCAAGCCCAGCTGTGACCATCCGAAGTAAGTGACATATGACTAAAAAGAAACAATTTCAAGCTTCTGAGTTTGGAGATGGTTTGCTATATAGAATTATTGTGGCAAATTGATAGGCTATAACCATAGAAGTATACAGTTGAGAACTTATGTTTCTATGTGAAATTTAAATGAATATATGATTTTTATTTAAATCCCAATACCTAGGAATAGATACCTTTCTAATCTCTCTTTGTGGCTTATTCTATTTTCACTTAAAAAAGAGTTTTTACTAAGGAATGGACTTTTCTTTAACTCCAGCTCTGATGGTTCTTCCAAATTCTGTCAGGTTTATTTGGGAGCTTCTGAACTTGGTAGGGACTTGCTGTGTAAGGAACCAAATTTTCTACTTCCCCAAACTGGACTTGTTACTCTTGGTCCCCTTTATAAATGTAGTAGCATCAGCATCCCTATAGGTCTCTCTGCATGGTTTTTGATGACAAGGGGCTGAAGATCACAGGACGGTGTGCTGATGTATTCCTTGTGACGGTCTCTTCCTATGTAGTGCAGTGAATTCTAGAATAGGATTTATACAGATATAGGTTTGAATACTATTTCTATCCTTTAATGTCTGTGAGACTGAGGTAAGCTATATATCATCTCTTAGTCTCTGATTCCTCAAATGTGAAAGAGGTGATAATCTTTGGTGTGAGCTTCAGGAGCTCAGTAAAGGTTAAGGAGATCTTATGATTTTGGTTATTTACTTTGGGTATGTTCAGCAAGTTAGTAGCTAATAACAGTTGCCACCAATTCTCTACTTTATCTTTCTTAGGAGAAGGAGTTTAATTTTAATTTTTTATTTTGAAGATGTGGGGTACAATTCAGGGTTAGGTATACAAATGTTCATTATGCGTGTACCCTTGTTGATTAGGTGTACCCTCCCCTCCCTTGGCAGTTTCCCACTACTGCCAATCCCTTTCTTATAGTATTACAGTAGTTGTTCAAGATCTGCTTATGAGTGAGAATATGTGATACTCAGTTGTTTCTGTGATAGGTCACTCAGTATTATAGACTATATTATAGTATTTCCACCCAAATTGCTTCAGAGTTCATAATTTTGTCCTTCTTTTTGGTTGCGTAATATTCCATTGTGTATAAGTATATGTTTTTTTTAATCCAGTCCTCTTTCATGAGCACCATGGTTGGTTCCGTGTTTTTGCCATTGTGAACAATGCTGCAATAAACATGCATGTGCAAGTATCTTTTTCATAGAGTGACTTGAGTTCCTCCGAGTACATTCCCAGTAAGGGGATTGCGGCGTCATATGGGAGGTCGATTTTTAGAGCTTTTAGGAATCACCACACTGCTTTCCACAGAAGCTGTACTAGTTTACACTTCCACCAAGAGTGTAGAAATGTTCCCTTTTCACCACATTCTCTCCAGCATCTGTTGTTTTTTGAGTTATGGATGATGGCCATTCTGACTGGAGTTAGGTGGTATCTCAGTGTGGTTTTAATTTGCCTTTCTTTGATGACTAGTGAGGCAGAGAATTTTTTCTGTTGGCTGCTCATATGTCTTCTTTTGAGAAGTGTCTATTCATATTTTTTGCCCACTTTGTAATGGGGCTGTTTGTTTTTTTCTTTTTAGCACGTTTGAGTTCAGGAGAAGGAGTTTTCAGAGACCTGGAGCTTGGCAGTTTCATTTCCCCAACTCTGGCTTCAGAGACAGCCTGGGTTCAGCAATTTCACTCTCCCTCTGCACCCTTCCTCTACCACCTGAATAAGAAGATCCTAATCATACATATCATATGTCTAGGACCCAGAGAATCCTGTTTCCTTGACAACGGGAATGCAGGTGTCAATGCTGCCTTTGGCTTTGTGTTGCTTTGGCTTCTTGGATTTGTTCCCATTGGTTATTCAAATACAGAGGGAGTATGTAACCTACAGATGAATTTTTAAAAATACATAGCCTAGTTGCTTTCTTCTAGCTGCACAGGCCCTAATGTTTTGTGAAAAGAAGGCAGCTTTTTCAGCTCACATTTGGTGGTCTTTTTAGAACCACATAACCTATGAAGCATGGTGATAATTATGATGATGATGATTGCATTTACCCTTTGGCTCATAGGCTTAATTGGGAGAGTTATACAGTGGAAGGGGACTCTCTTGTTTTGAGTATTTACCAAGTGTCAGGTGGTTTATATTCTTTATATCATTTACTCTGAATTAGTCCTGACATCAGTCCTTTCACCCCCATTTTACAGGTTGGAAAACTTAGGCTTAGAGTTAATGATGAACAGAATCAGAATTTACACTCACATTTATTTGAATCCAACATTTGTACTTTTCATGACATCACACTGCCACTGTTTGCATTTTGCTTGTTTTGATCATTCTGGAAGCATGGTAATGTGTGCTATGCCATCATTTTGATAAGCAATGGTTTGAGCCAGAACACTGAGTCAGACAGCCCTGGGTTTGAATTCTGGCTTTATCATTGATCGCCTGCGTGATTTTAGAACATTCATTTAAGCTCTCTCAGGCTCAGTTTTTTCTTTTGTGGGAATGATAAGTGTTTCTCTCATAGAGTTTTTGGGGATTAAATGTGATGATGTATGTGAAGGGACTTGTGTAGCACCTGGCATAGTGCCTAATACATAGTAAACACTTAATAAGTATTGCCTAAATAAATCATCTGACTCAAAGTAGAAGTATCATTGGAGCCAAAAATTTCTTCTGCTTGCTTTTACAAGACCTCAGCAGGTTCTTGAGAACTTAGTTACAGGATGTTAGAACTAGAGGGGGCCTAGGACTGGCTAGTCCAAACTCCTCATTTTGCATATGGCAAAACTGAGGTTCAGAGTAGGGAAATGACTTAGATTTGTGTGGTCCTCCACTGCTTCCAATTGCAACTCACAAGGGTTCCTGATAAAAATCAGTGACCTTGGGAGAATTTCATCTTTTTTGACCTTACTTTATCTATTTTAAAACTGACAATGATATCTATCTTTTGACTTTTCAGGCCTTGGATTTATAAGGAAAAAATGAGATTTTAGGTATTTGTGATTAGAGAAGCATGTGTTTCTTCCAGTATATTTCCCTTTCACACACTCCACATACCCTCATGCTTCTCAGGCCAAGCCTGTGATTTTAGGAGTGTCCTACATCTCTGGATATCTCTTTACCCTTTTCACAACCATTACTGTCAAAACTGCCTTGTCCTGTGTTTCATTACTATTGGGACCTGTCGTGGGTCGAACTCACTCGGTAAAGTAAAATATAGACTAAGGTATTAATGGTCTAATGTATTACCTTTTCCTTATGTTATATGCACATTAATAGAAGTCTTCCCTCATGAGAATGATGTTCAGAGGGGTTTCATGCATGAAAGTGTGGGATTATAGAAGAGAGCAATTTGAGCAGATGGCCTTTCTTTTCATACCACCTGGTTAGGCACTTGGAAAACACTCATCCTTTGGATTCTCCTTAGAGAAAAATTGTGAATTAAGGCTACAGTTAGGTGTGGCCTTGCCTTGGTAATCTTCTGCAGTGGTGGGCAGGCAGAAGTAGAACTTGCCTCAGCTTTTGGTGATAGGGCCTGGCCTGCCTAGGTTCTGGGGCTGGAGTTTGGTATTTAAGACCTTTTAAAGAGTAATGGGAAAGGATTGAGTACCACATGTTCTCACTCAGAAGTGGATCCTGAACATTTATCATAATACTACAAGAAAGGGATTGGCAGTGGCAGATCACTGCCAGGGGAGGGAGGGAAGGAGTGCACATAATGTCAATAAGGATATCTGATCCCAAACCAGGTGAAGTGAGGACCAATGGGAAGCCCAAAGTTCACCTGTATCATGACAACTTATGTACCTAATTCTGAATTATAAAACACATCTTTAAAATACAAAAAAAAGTAAATTTTAAGAAAGAGTAATGGGATGAGGATTAAGATGTATCTCAACTGGATAAGATCAGCAAGAGGGATCCTGTTGGAATCAAGGTCAGGGGCATCTCCTGCTATTCCTTTGAGGGCAATAGGAATGTAGAGGCCAAAAAATAGCTGGTGCTTATTTTCATTATTCCCTCCATCCTCATCAGTAGAGACTCATCCTCATCAGCATCCTGACTGATCATAAAGGCTGAGCCAGTCCTGCTAGCTAGCATGGGAACCAATTATTTCCAACCAGTATGTACGGTGTGGCATTGAGACAGGAGCTCTTCCTGCACTGTCATTTGTGCTGTCTCCTACTAGTATTAGTCTCAATATAAAAAATGAAGTTTGTAGGATTGTTGGGCTCACCAATAGTGGGGGTGATTTGCCCAAGGTTGCAAAGTGCGTTCATGGCTTAGTGAAGGCTATAGCCCAGGGCTCCTGATACCCTCCCTTGTGCTACTTCTAGTGTACCACAAGGTCATCTCGTATGGGTTAAGATAGCACAAGTGGGTGGCATGGTTTCTAGAAGACACCTGTTTTGTTTGTATATATGTATGTGTGTGGGTATAAATGTACACACATGATGTGTCTGTGTGTATATGTGTAGTACTTAGAACCGTAGCTGGCAAATAGTTATCTCACAAACATTTTAGCTATCATTATTATTACTGAGTGTTTTCTACACATATAGAGCACATATGGGTGTTCTGTAGCTCATTCTTCTTAGTTCATTGATGAAATTTTGAATAATTCTCTCACATATTTTAAATCCTCATAACAATCTCATGGGGTTAGCATTTTTATTGTTATTTTTATCGTTGCGATTATTGTTATTATCCCTCACCACAGATGAAATAATAGGTGAGGCAGAAAAGCTGAATGACTGGTTCAAAACAGACAGCAGATTGGTGATGGAGCTGAGTTGACAAAGGCCAGTGGTCATGCTCCTACACCAGAACCTCCTCCCCAAGAGCCAATGAGTGAACCTGGATAGCTCAGGTGGTAGACCCTCGGACTTTTAATCTGAGGGCCAAGATCTGTCGAAGAGGTATCAAAGCAGGGTCAAGTCCTGAACAGAGAGTAGGTTAGCACAGCAAGAGCCTGTCCACAGACAAAGAGAAGCTGTTCTGCATAAGTAGCAGATGCCTGAGAGTAGTAGCTGAGGCGCAATGGAACCTGAGACAGACTTTGCTTACTGAGCAATTGTGTCAGGACCAACTATGCTCATAAGAGTGCCTCTCCTCATCTCAATTCCCTTTCCAAGTGTGCTCAAGACATGCCATCTAATTGGAATACAGCTAACAAAAATAATGAACTCAGATAAATTTAAGAAGCTCAGCTCCACCATGAGACTATAATAATATATTTGAGAAACAGAAGGAGAAGGAAAAGAAAGAGAAAGAGAGGGCATGCGAGAGGGGGGGAGACAGGAAAGCATTTCACAGACAAGATCTAAACATATAAAATATAGAGGTAAAAAGCAAGCAGCTGTGTGAGAACAAAAGAATATTCTGCTGCTCCTTATTCTGCTTGCTGCCCAGACTCTTCAATTTCAGCTCCTACTAAATAATAATGTAGGCTTTCTCTTTTCTCTCAGCTCAAAGAGAATGGTAAAACAGCAAAATACTCAAAGTTACAGTACGGCCACAGATAAAAGTTGATGACATGAATTCCCCCTCACTCCCATTTTGGCACCCCCTACTAGAGAAGCACAATGATAGTGAATATATTGAACAAAGAAGGAAAAGCCTATGAAGCAATGTGGGGAAGGGAGCCTTTCTTGGGTTCCCCAGTGGGGTGTCTTGTTGATTGCTAATGTCTGTAATACTCAGTTTTGTGCCAGAAAGTGGGAGTGGAAGGAGAGGCTATTTGGTGTCTCAATTCTCAAGAGGACACAGCTATTTCAGATATGAAAGCAATATGCCAGATAGGATCATACGAGGGACGGGGAACTCACAAAACTGGAATTATCTTTTGGAGGGCGTGTCCCTTGCAGTACACTAGGATCAAATGATCAACTAAAGTTTTTATCTGGAAGTTCTGGGAAGGTTGCATCATGATTTGCGGAAGAAACGTTCTGAGTTGTGGCAAACAGGTGACTGGTTCTTCCACCATGACAATGTACCCGCCCACACTGCACTGAGTGTTCAGCAGTTTTTGACCAGAAATGACATGACCCTGTGCCCCATCCTCTCTATTCACCTGATCTCACCCTGAGAAACTTTTTTGTTTTGTTTCACAGGATGAAAAAAGTCCTCTAAGGGAAATGTTTTGCCAATGTGGAAGAGGTGAAACAAAAAATGGTAGAAACACTGAAAGGGATCAAAAGTGATGAGTTCAAAACTGTTTTGAGCAGTGGAAAAAGTGTGTGGATAGGTGTATTGCATCAAACTAAGTGTACTTTGAAGGTGACTGAAGTTTAAACATGTAAGAATAAATACACATTTTTAAATAAATAAATTCTGTTTTTGGGGGGATCCCACTCATAGATGTTAATTTCTAGACTCTCCTGCAGATTAGGAAAGTTAAAGAAGTTGGATTCTGAATGCTATCTATTTAAAATAGGAAATAAAATGGCAAAATGAAATTCCAGGCATAGAAAGAAAGTAATGACGGATTACATGAACCATAGACTGGCAATCCCGATGTCAATCTTAGATAGTGATTCTAGAAATTGCTATTAAAAAGATGGCTTATAATCCAAAAAAGAGCAGTCATCAGTGGGAGCCAACATGGGTTTACTGAGAAGTCATGTAATATAAACATCATTCACTTATTTGACAGGGTTAGTTGAGTGATGACCCTGGGAAATGTAGCATTTACTATGTATGTGACTGCCATCCTAGCATTTAGCAAGATTTTTATGACATCTTTGTGGAATGTATGAAGATCTGTGGTCTCACTTAAACAATTATGTCAATTAGTAGTTTGTTGAAGTAACACACCCAAAAGGTATGGGCACAGACGTGGACAGTGTCAATATGACAGTTTCTACTAACAAGTCACAGGATTCTGTCTTCGGCCCTCTTCTGTAAGACATTTTTTCCTAATGACTTGGTTGAAGTTATATATTAAAAAAGGCTCATCAGATTTATAGAGGAATAGTAAACGCAATGAATGACAAAATTAGGATCCTACAGAATTTTGGCAGGTTTGATAAATGGGGTGAATTTGTAAGATGAAGTTTAATAGACATAATAGTATAATACTATTGGGAATGAGAATAGTCAAGAAACTACCAAATACAGAGTATGGCTTAGCAGGGTTCATATAAGAGAGGTTTAGGGTTTTTAATATACAATGAGCTCAAATGTAAGTTAGCTATGAGATGTGGTTATACATTTGTAATATACATTAATACAATGGTTCAGTCTACAACCACACCCCCCTGAACAAGCCCGGGCTCATCTAATATAGTAGTTCACACACCTTGTTTCCCAGGCTTCAACCCGGATATATTACCTAAGAAACTCTGGGGGTAAGGCCTAGAAATCAGTGTTTTGAAAGCTCCTCTGGTGTGTTCAATATGAAACCAAGATTGAGAACTACTGTGATAATGGAATCTGAGGGATTTGATAATCCCATTGTAGTGTGTATTGCTTGAACTATTTCTGGAATACTAAGAGCAGAGTGACCAGGATGGTAAAGGAACTTGAAGTCATGCAAACTATGCTATGTGAAGAATGTTAAATGCTCGATCTCAGGGAAGACCTAAAAGCTGCCCTCAAATGAATGTCCCAGGGGGATTACCCTTGTCCTGTCTGACTCCAGGTATGAGAATTAGAATCAAGAAAATGAAGTAATATGGATATAAATGTTAACTCAATAAAAATGACAGTCTAGCTGTCATCTCAGCTATTTGGGAGATGAAGGCAGGCAAAATAGCTTTTGTAACTATTTTTAAATTATAAAAATAAAAAAAAATGAGCTGGGTGAAGTGGCTCATTACCTCTCATCCCAGTGATTTGAGAGGCCAAGGCGGGAGAATCACTTTAAGCCAGGAGTTCAAGACTAGCTTGGCCAACTTCTATTTAAAAAAATAAAAATTAACTGGGCATGGTGGCTTGTGCCTATAGTCTCAGCTACTTGGGAGGTTGAGGTGAGAGGATTGCTTGAGCCCAGGAGTTGGAGGGGACAGTGAGCTATAATTGCACCACTGCTCTCCAACCTGCGTGACAGAGCAAGACCTTGTCCTCCCCCCAAATAACATTCTATCAGGACTGCCTAATGATATATCAGACTGCTTCAGAAATAAATGATTGGCATATAGTTTGGGGACTCTAAGCCCTTTAAGTGGTTAACTGGTTGGTGAGAAGAGTGTGAAGAAAGTTTATGTCAGGAGACTCTTTTGGTGGCACATGAGAGAAACTTAATTCAAACATCTTAAAAACAGACTTCATTGTCTCAAATAACTGTGTAATTTCAGGAAGAGCTGATTCAAGGAGTCCTTAATATCATTAGGTCTGCCCCTCCATTTTGGGGGCCTTGTTTGCCTTTGCTTTACTTTATTCGGCATGCAGGCTGTCTCCATGTGGTGTCCTAGCAACCTCGGCAGAGAGAGAATATTTTCTGATACTCTCAAAAAAGTCCTGGGAGATACACAGTTCTTTTTTTTTTTGAGTTGGAGTCTCACTCTGCCGCCCAGACTGGAGTTCAGTGGCCGCTCCCGGCCACCGCAGCCACGACCTGCTGGGCTCCAGCGATCTTTCCGCCTCAGCCTTCTGAGTAGCCGGAATTACAGGCATGCGCTACCACGCCCGGTTGATTTTTTGATTTATTGTAGAGATGAGGTCTCGCTGCCCAGGTGGGTCTCGAACCCGCGGGCTCAGGCAATCCACTCACCTCAGCCTCCCAAAGTCACGGGATTACAGGCTGAGTCACTGAGCCCGGCAGAGATACACAATTCTAAATGGGTCAATGTGGCCAGAAAAGTGTGTGTGTGTGTGTGTGTGTGTGTGTGTGTGTGTGTAGTCTTTTGGAAGAAGGGTGGGGAAACTAGATGCACAAAGGGGAACTCAGGCAGCAGATAGGGTTGAGTAAGTAAAAGGCACCTCCTGGCCCTGAAAGTTTAATATTATTTGATGGTATGGCCCAAATGCAGCAATAGGTAAGGTATCCAAGGGTCAAGGATCTGGTCTAGGGTCTCTCATGAGGTTTCAGCCAAAACTGTCAGTGGGGTGTAGCAATCTCAAGGCCCAGCTGAAATTAGACTCTTCCAAGTTCACTCAGTTCCTTGCCATGTGGGTCTCTCCCTAGGGCACCTTGCAGCATGGCAGCTGGCTTTCCTCAGAGCAAGTGGTCCAAGTGGGAGAGAAAGAAAACTAAACTGGAAGATACCCTCATCTTGGAAATGATCACTCAGTGAGTCAAGTTCAGATCATGCAAGGGGAAGGGAACTAAACTCCACTTCTTGAAGTGGGAGGGGAGTGGAGGAGCATCAGAGAATTTGTGGATGTATTCTTAAAACCACCACAAGGGGAAGATTATCCTAGGTGGAGGGGATCAGAGATGCAAAAACACAAAATCAAGGGAAAGAATGAAAAATTGACATCTGTGGCTGTTTCTGTCTCTCTTCAGCTCAGTCGTGCTCCTCATTAAGCACTAGTTGATGTGAAGGTTCTTTAAGTGACAGAGGCCTCCTCCTTTGTCTGTCCCTTCTGTCAGGGGAAGGCAGCAGGTCCAGGGCAGTGGTCTCACACAAGGAGATGAAGAACTGCAATCCCTGCAGTATTTTCTTTTTGGGTCTTGGGACAAACTGGGAAATATAAAAAGATAATTTATTTTAGCTGTAGGCCTTTACAGTAGCATGGAAAGGTGGCCTCGAGATTTCATTGGAGACTGATAGTCCTTGACAATCTTCCATTCTGCCGCTGTCTTCCATCTTCTTACTAGCTAAATC
The DNA here is from genome assembly GCF_000164805.1 of Carlito syrichta. Classification (NCBI taxonomy): domain Eukaryota; kingdom Metazoa; phylum Chordata; class Mammalia; order Primates; family Tarsiidae; genus Carlito; species Carlito syrichta. Next base: position 349,424 of record NW_007253206.1, read on the forward strand.
ACTGTAAGTCAGTTCTGCTATAATGTCTGTTTTGCAAATGTGAATTTTTTCCAATGCAGTTGATATATTAGGGAGCAATTTGAGCATAACATGAATTTCGTGTTTGCTTGAGCATAATTCCATCAGCAAGAAACACTAGGTGAATGCAGAAAATTATACTCAGCTCAACCAAGCTGTGTGGTAATACATAAAACACATGCCTGTAACATCCATCAACCATACTCATCCACATTTAGTGCTACAACCTTCCATCTGATTTCAGATAACCCTCTCCACCACTTTACAACTCATGAGCTGCAACACCCATGTCTACAAACTTTAGGTCTTTTCAAAGTAAAGTGCCATATTTATCGTATTGTGTATGTATGTCTTAACCATTAATACAGGTGAAACTGTGCTGCCATTCCTATGTTGTTTGTAATGTGTCACTGATGTTTTTATTGTTGTTCCCCTAACCCCGTTTCCCTCCAAGTTCTGTGCTTTTTTAATGTGCAATTTTGTGTGGTGCAGTAATTTTTAACAATGCAAATGTCATGTTATTTCAAAGCTGATTGTATTTTTTTTTACTTACCTAGCATAGTGAATTTGGGTGCACTTGGCAAACAATGAAAATCATGTCATTGAAGATTCTATATTGCAGAGGCAAAAAGAACAAGGAAGAGAAACATTCAAGTATTCAACAGATGCTTAACTTTGGTGGAGAACCATTCAGAGCCTCTATCTAAAGACTGACCTTTGGTGGATTTTCTCACAAATGCTTAGTTGTTATTCTGGCTTCTGAGTCTCCTGACCTGAGCATCTTCTTCCACAGCAGGCAGCTCTGTTTATTTGGAGCACAGGACAGTGAATGGGTACTGAGATACTGCTAAATAATTTGGACTTTATTTTCCTGCTTCTCTGACCTTGAGCGAGGTTACTGGTTCCTACTGATTTCATATCCCCTCTGAGAACATACCTTTTACCTGCCAGCAGTACTTGACCATGTCTCTGTGGAACCTGGTGCTGAGGTGGTCACAATCAAGTTCCAAAGTGGTTTGTAGCGTTTACAACAGGAAACATATTTGTCTTAGCACTGGGACCACATCTGACTCCATGAGAGGAAGCAGGGGATAAGCTTAAATGTTTATTTCTCTTTGTTTTCCTCATCATTCCTTTTCTTCTTTATCTTCATTGAAGCAGTGCTGTGTAGTAGTTGGGGATTTGGGCTCTGTCCAACACTAAATGGCGTGTGACTTTGGGCCGCTTACCCTCTCCACACATCAGTTTTTTCATCTTTAAAACTGAGGTTATAACAGCACCTACCTCATGGGCTTGTTGTGATGAATGAATGAGATAATCCATGAAAAACATTTAGAACTGGGCTAGTTGCTTTACACACATGATCTTAATCAATACCTAAAGTATGAAGAGCCTGTATCTATTTAGAATCAGATGGAGATAAAAATAAAATGATTCCAAGCTATTAAATTCTGTCAGTGGGGAAACAGTTGCATTTATTCACAATTCTTTAGCACTCAGCTATTGCATTAAAATGGTGCAATTGTGATTCAATTTCTATTTATGAAGCTTATAAGCATTGACTCATTTTTTTTTCATTACCCGCATCTCTTACTCTTAGGGTCAAGGTTATCAAGGTAAAGATGCTTCTATATAATATTGGGTACAGATTGAATATTTAGGCCATACAACTCTGGCAACAGAAACATATATTAGGCTTCCTGTCCAGTATATTAAATAAAATTAAATAGGACCGTAATCTCATCAAGGGCAGAAATCTTGTCTTTTTCTTGTATATCACTTCAATATCTAATACAGTGGTTCTTAACCAGGAAGGATTTTGTCACCCCCACCCCAAGGCATTTGGCAATGTCTGAAGATATTTTGGTTGTCATGATGTCATGACTTGAGGGCAGTGCTACTGGTATCTAGTAGATAGAGGCCACTGATGCCGCTAAACATCCTATAATGTGCAGGGCAGTCCCTTCCCTCGGTGAATAAAACTATCCTTTCCTAAATGTCAATAGTGCCAAGGTTGACAAATTCTTCTCTAATACAATGCCTAAATATAAGAAGCATTGAAACATCGTGACAATGTGTGTTAAATGAATAAAGTTTGAAGACAAAAAATGTAATTTGATAGTAGAGACAGGACTTGGCAGACTACCTCATGGAGAAGGCATTGCAAGAAGGACAGTATTTAGCCAGTGGTATTAGCACATTGTAAAGATCAGTTTTGCCCTGTTCAGACATCCAGTTGTATTGGTCTGTACCTGGGTTATATGGTAGCTAAATGTTTTGAATAACATCCTTGAGAGGTGATATCTTTTCTAGAGCCTGTAGATAATTGCTTCTCGAAATAAGTTGTCTTAGAAACCATAGGAAGTGAGAAGACATCTAGGAAGATGGCTGTGGAGCCAGTCAGACTATGTGAGTTCCTGTGTGAGTGTACAGACAATTTTGCGTATGTGTCTATGAGTAAGCAGGTGTGTGTGTGGCTGACTGAGTGGGGACTCGGGAGCAAGTAGCCAGGGCTCTCTTGGTGAAGCAGCTGGTCCTGCAGCTGCTCTGCTTGGACCCTAGCACTTCCTGGGGTGCAGAAGCCAGGCACCATTTTTAAAATCAATAAAGCCCTGCCCAGGAAGAAGCTGCCGGGAGTGATTGTGGCTCCAGGCTCTGCCTCACCACCACAGAACCTGGCCAGACACTGGCAGCAAGGGCCATGGAGTGAGAACAGTAAGGGAGCCAGGGGCAGAGTCCCACTGGAGAAGACAAAACAGGCACCCTGCCACCATCTTGAAAATTGGGCAGGGAAGTGCTCTGGCTTGCTCACCACGGAGTGACAGACCTGATCTCTGTGACAGGCTGGTTAGTTACTCTGAACTTGATTGTGACTGAGGAAATATCTTGAAAACACAAACTTCAGAGGGGCAGGACAAGTGTGGAGTCTCAGGTGCCCACCCATTACCCTGATTCAGCCATGGGACAAAGGGTGCAACCAGAAAAGGATGGAGAAGACCCCCCCCCAAGAGATCAGTGGTGAGTCCTGGGCTGACACAACCCCCTTCTCCCCAGCAATTCTCTGAACAACAGAGCCACACAGCTGGGGCACAACTGAGACGAATGAGCTCAGGAGGAGCCTGGACGTCAGGCACGATAGGACTCTACTCCAGGATAAGCCTGACTGGGTCACCCCATGCCAGCACCTAGGGAGGAGACAATCCCACACCTTCCCACCAGAGGGGATCCCCTGACTATATGAGAATGGGAGGGGAGGACTGATGCCCCCCGCCCTGTCCTAGGGAGATTGTAAGTGCCTGCCGCACTGCAGGAGACGGCAGATGGGTTTACCTGTGAGCAGTAGAGAGGAACTCTTACAGAATCTGCCACAAGAGGGCGCATAGTGCCCAGAAAATAAAAAAATTTTTTTCCTTTTTTCTCTGTGCGTGAATGTGTATGTGAGGTTTCAATTTGCATTCCTCACTTAAAAAAATTGTTTTTTGTATTTTTTTCTTTTTCTCCTTTCATTTTTTGTTTTCTGTCTATGTGTGTACATAAGTGATTGAGTGTTCACCTTTTGGTTTCTTTTGTTCTTCTCTTGTTTTGGTTTAATGTGTGTGTGAATGTGTGCGTGAGGATTCAATTTGCACTCCCCCTTTTTTATTATCTCTTTTTTATTTTTCCTTCTTTCATTTTTTTGTTGGGTAAGTGTTGTGTGTATTTGGTTTTCTTTGTGTGTGTGTGTGTGTGTGTGTTTCTGCTTGTTTTGTTTTGTGTGTGTGTGTTTTATTTTTTGTTTTTCTGTGTTTTTTATTATTTTTTTTGCTATTTTTGTCCATTCTATTTTTCTCTGTTCTCATTTCTTTTACTTGATCTTGGACTCAGGGGGGGTACACATACATACCCATTGCATCATCATATAGAGTGATGGTGGGGAGTGGGTCTCAGGGTCAGTGAACACTGTGATTTGCAAGCAGTTTCTGAATCCTGGCTACTCATCCTCCACTTTATTTGACTCTCAAAAGTACAAGAGATAGCAAAGCTCCCACTCCCAGTCCTGTTTCAAAATAGAACAAATTCAGAGCCCTGATCAGGAAAAATAGAAGGCTGAGTAAACATCAGAGGTGAAAGTCCCTCCCACTGCTACTGAATAATGGAACTAAAGAGAAAAGAAAGAGATCTGTCACAAATGAGGAAAAATCAATGGAAGAACATAGGTAATTCCCAGTGTACCAAAGAGACAATGCCTGAAAAATCAGACCTCAGAGCTCTAACAATGGAAGTCACAAATGACTGATCCCAGAATACAACAGGTATTAGGGAAAGGATGGAAAGATTGAATAAGACTCAAGAAAGACAAGGTACAACACTGAAAGAACTTGTAGCAGAGATTTTGGTCATAAAAAACTTCATTCAGGACATAAATAACAAGATGACAAGCATAGAAAGCAGAATTAATTAAGCAGAAGAAAGAATCTCAGAGCTTGAAGACCAAAACATGGAATTAACCCATTATGTAAAAAACATAGAAAGAAAATTCAGAAAGAAAGAACAAAGCTTCCAAAAGATGCACAATTATATCAAGAGGCCAAACTTATGCCTGATCAGTATCCCAGAATATGAAAGGGAAATGGAGAACACCTTGGAACAAGTATTCTAGGAGGTTATCTAAGAAAACTTTACTCACCTCCCCAGAGCTAGAAGGGACTGGAATCCAGTTTTCAAAGTCCTCAAAGATAAAAAATTTCAACCACAAATTTTCTACCTAGCCAAGCTGAGCTTCATCAGTGATGGAGAATTAAAATCCTTCCCAGACATCCAATCCCTATGAGATTATGCAGTGTCCAGACCAGCTCTACAGGAGATGCTTAAAAAGGTATTAAGCACAGAAGAAAGAAAAAAAAAAGAATGACCACACATTTCCCAAGAGAACAACAGAGCACAGAATCAACAGAGAATATAGTGCAACAAGAAACTTAAACACACACACATATATCAACCCCAAAGCCAAAAGAAAACAAGCAAACAAAAACTTGATAAGAATCTCATGACAGGGATAAACATCACATTTCAATAATCAGCCTGAATGTGAATGGGCTAAGTGCATCATTGAAAAGACACAAAATGGCAGACTGGATAAGAAACCATGACCCAATTATTTTCTGCATCCAGGAAACTCATCTTACCACAAGGGATGCACACAGACTCAAAGCTAAAGGATGGAAAACGAATTTCCAGGCAAATGGATTGCAAAAGAAGGCAGGAGCTGCAGTCTTAATATCAGACAAAACAACCTTTAAGCTATCAAAAATTTAAAAAGATACAAAAGAACACTACATAAAGATAAAAAGTTCAATCCATCAACAAGAAATACCCATCCTAAATGTATATACACCCAATACAGGAGCACCAGTGTTTATAAAGCAACTACTAAGTAAACTAAAAAAAAGATATTGCCTCTGACACTATCATAGCTGGGGACATAAATACCCCACTAACAACCCTAAATAAATCATTGAGGCAAAAAACCAACAAAGAGATCCAGAACCTCAATTCGACCCTTGACCAAATGGATTTAATGAATACCTACAGAACACTCCACCCAACAACCACAGAATATACATTCTACTCATCACCACATGGAATGTACTCCCAGATTGATCACATCCTTGGCCATAAGTCAGGCATAAACAAATTTCATACGATCAAAATACTGCTATGCAGCTTCTCAGACCACAGTGAAATAAAAATGAATATCAACACCAACAAAACTCCCCCCAAACCCACAAAGACATGGGCACTAAACAGCATGATGCTGAACAACTCCTGGGGCAACAGAGAAATCAAAACAGAAATTAAAAGATTCCTGGAAATAAATGAAGATGAAGAAACATCTTACTAAAACCTCTGGGATGCCATGAAATCAGATCTAAGATGGGAATTTATACTGCTACAATCACACATCAAGAAAATGGAAAGACCACAAGTTAACAGCCTAGCAAACCACCTAAGGAGATGCTTAAAAAGGTATTAAGCACAGAAGAAAGAAAAAAAAAAAAAGAATGACCAACATTCTGGAAACCCTAACTTTAGCAGAAGAATCCAGATCACCAAAGTAAAAGCCTAAATACAAGACAGAGAAGACAACAATATAATAGGAAAAAATCAACAAAACAAAATGCTGGTTCTTTGAAAGGATAAACAAGATTGATAGATCCCTAGCCAGAATGACTAAGAAAAAGAGAGAAATAAACACAATCAGAAACACAAAAGATCAAATCACAACTGACCCCAAAGAAATACAAAAGCTTATCAGAGATTACTATGCACACATGTATGGAAACAAACTTGAAAACCTAAATAAATGGAGGAATTTCTGATATCACACAACATCCCAAGGTTGAAATAAGAAGACATTGAGACATGAAATAGACCAATAACAACCCATGAAATTGATTCCATCATAATAAAACTACCTACAAAAAAAGTCCCGAACCAGACAGCTTTCTGGTAGAAGTCTACAAAACATACAAGGAGGAGTGGATACCAAACATATTGAACATATTCCAGGCAATTGAGAAAGATGGAATTTTCCCCAAATCATTTTACAAAGCTAACATCACACTGATATCCAAACTGGGTAAAGATCCAACAAAAAAAGAGAACTGTAGGCCAATATCCCTAATGAACATAGATGCAAAAATTCTCAACAAGATTCTAGCAAATAGGATCAAACAACACATCTAAAAACTCATCCACCATTACCAAGTAAGCTTCATCCCTGGGATTCAGGGCTGGTTCAACATCTGCAAGACCATAAATGTAATTAAATACATCAACAGATATAAAGACAAAAACCAATGATTGTATCATTAGACGTGGAAAAAGCTTTTGGTAAAATTCAGCATCTCTTCTTGATAAAAACCCTTGAACACCTAGGCATAGAATAAACATTCCTCAAAATAGTAAGTGCCATCTATGATAAAACCATAGCCAGTATATTGCTAAATGGACAGAAACTGGAAGCATTTCTTTTGAAAATCAAAATAAGATAAGGATGTCCACTCTCACCTCTCCTGTTCAACGTTGTGTTGGAAGTCCTAGCGAGACCAATGAGACAAGAGAAGGAAATCAGGGATATTCAAATAGGAAAAGAGGAAGTTAAGTTATCCCTCTTTGCTGATGATATAATTCTATACCTCAAAAATCCAGGAGAATCTGTCAAAAACCTCCTTGCACTGATAAAGGACTTTGGCAAAGTCTCGGGGTACAAGAAAAATGTGCAAAAGAAAGTTGTATTCTTATATACCAACAGCAAACAGGCAGAGAGCCAAATAAAAACACAATCCCATTCACAATAGCCACCAGAAAAAAGAAATTACTGCGGAATCTTCCTAACCAGAGAAGTCATACACCTTTATATAACAAAAACTGCAAAACACTATTCAAAGAAAACCAAGAAGACACAAACAAATGGAAAAATATTCCATACTTGTGGATAGGAAGAATCAACGTTGTTAAAATGTCCATCCTAACAAAGGCAATCTATAGATTCAATGCAATACCCATTAAATTACCAATATCATTCTTCTCAGACCTGGAAATGACAATACAGAAATTCATATGGAAACATAAACAACCATAAATAACCAAAACAGTCCTTCGCAAAAGAAACAAAGTGGGAGGTATCACACTTCCAGACTTTAAACTTCACTATAAGGCTACAATAATCAAAACATCCTGGTATTGGTACAAAAACAGGCATATAGACCAATGGAACAGGATAGAGATTCCAGAAGCAAAATCTCAATTTCTCAAGCAACTTATCTTTGACAAAGCCTCCACCAACAACCACTGGGGAGAGGAGAAGCTATTCAGTAAATGGTACTGGGAAAACTGACTGATCACATGCAGAAGAATGAAACAGGACCTCTAGTAATCACCATACACAATAATCAACTATAAATGAATCAAAGACCTAAAGATAAAACCTCAAGCTATAAGAATCTTAGACAACACAGAAGACACTCACCCTTAAGAAACTGGAGTAGGCAATCAATTCCTGATCAAAACCCCAGATGTCCATGCCATAAGAGATAAGATAGACAAATGAGACCTTATTAAACTGAAAAGCTTCTGCAAAGCAAAAGAAACCATCAAGAGAGCAGGGAGACAGCCTACAGACTGGGAAAAAATATTTGCCAACCGTATATCTGACAAAAGCTTGACATCCAGGTTCTACAAGGAACTCAAACATGCCAAAAGGAAAACAACAAACAGTCCCGTTAAAATTGGGCAAAAGACATGAATAGACACTTCTCAAAACAAGATATATGGGTAGCCAATAGATACATGAAAAAGTGCTCAGCCTCACTAATCATCAGAGAAATGCATTTGAGAACCCCCAAAAGAACGGCTATCATTAATAAAACAAAAAACAACAGATGCTGATGAGGATGTGGAGGAAAGGGAATTCTTCTACACTGCTGGTGGGAATGCAAACTAGCTCAGCCTCTATGGAAATCGGAGTGGCGATTTCTAAAAAGAACTAGACATTGACCTTCCATATGACCCAGCAATGCTCCTACTGGGAATATACCCAGAGGAACTCAAATCATTGTACCAAAAAAATACCTGCACACACATGTTTATTGTAGCACCATTCACAACAGCAAAAATGTGGAACCAACCGTGCCGCCCATCGAAACTGGACTGGGTAAAAAAAAAATGTGGTACATATACATGGTGGAATATTACACAGCCATAACAAAGGACAAACATATGGATTTAACAGCAACTTGGATGAATTCAGAGTCTGTAATACTCAGTGATCTATCACAGAAACAAATAACTGAGTACACATGTTCTAACTCATAAGTGTACCTTGAGTACACATGTTCTAACTCATAAGTGTACCTTGAACATTTACCATAATGCTATAAGAAAGGAATTGGCAGTAGCAGGAAACTGCCGGGGGCGGCGGGACACAACATCAATAAGGGTACTTTATCTCAAACCAGGCGAAGTGGGGACCAAAGGGAGGTCCAAACTTTACCTGTAAGATGACCCCTTGTATACCTAATCCTGAATTGTACCCCACATCTTTAGAAAAAAATAAATAAAAGCAAAATGGAGTTCATTCCATTCCAGCAGGTGTAGCTAACAAAAAATAAATATATAAATAAAAAGAAGAAAAATGGAGTTTAATATTCTGATGGAAAAGGGAAAATCAGAACAGTCTACTTCAAATTCCCTCAGTCCTAGTCAAGGCAACTGTCCACTAATTGGAAAGTGAAGCACGTTAACAATTCATAGGCAGAAATCTATTTAAAAGTATATTATTGGAATTTGATTAAAGGATGAATGCTGACTCTCAAGAACAAGACTTTTTTTAAACTTTAAATATTTTATTTGAACAAACAGCAGTTCATGAATCTCAAATACAAGAGCTGTTTGAAGAAAATAAACCAAAACTGAAACCCTGAAAATATTACTATGTACAGTAGGGTATCTTTCAGAAATTGCAAAAGTATCCCATGTGAAGATAACATGGGAACCCACAAAATATGACACATTTGGTGTAGAATTCAAGTCCCTAGAAAGAATTTGAGGAACACATTACAAGGGACTCTGGATCAAATACTGACGTTTTCTTTTCAGCTTTGTAAAAAAGAGGCCAGGCTTGATGGCTCAGCCTGTAATCCTGTGCTTTGGGAGGCTGAGGTGAGTGGATTGCCTGAGCCTGTGGGTTCGAGACCTGCCCGGGCAACTTGGCGAGACCTCATCTCTACAATAAATCAAAAAATTAGCCGGGCATGGTAGCGCACGCCTGTAGTTCCAGCTACTTGGAAGGCTGAGGTGGAAGGATTGCCAGAGCCCAGCAGGTCGAGCGACAGAGTGAGACTCCAACTCAAAAAATAAAAAATAAAAAATAAAAAAGAGTAAACAGGGGACCTGGTGATCACAATGTCACTCTTTCATGTCTTCCTCAGGCAGAAATTTTTTCTCAGGGCCACTCAACTGTGGGCTCCCTCTAATATTTGTACTTTTGTGCAATCTGATTGAAATAAACTCAAAGATTTGGACTTTTGGCTTTAGAGTGTTTGATAATATAAATGGAGGGTTTGTTTCATTATCTCTTGTAGCCTAGGTATCTGCTATATTCTTTATCTCCTCAGTAGAGGTGGGCCTCACTTGAATCAAATACAACATAAGAAAATATTTACTGACAAACTACCCAATAGGGAAATGAACAACAGTTAAGAATAGACAGTTCAAAGTTCACTAAACTTTTAAAAAATAGATTAGACTTCAACAGTAATAAAGGAATTGCAAGTTGAAAAAATGGGATATTGCTTCACCTATCAGATTGACAAAATTGAAAAAGTTGGCTAATATCCAGAGAGAATGCAGAAAAATGGTTACTCTACTGTTGGAGAGTGTACACTCACTGGCACAGTCATTTTTGGAATATGTTTTGGTTATATCCATCAAAATCTAAAATGAGTGCTCTCCCTTCATTTTATTAATTTTACTTCTACATATATACCCTCAGGAAGCATTAAAATACAGACTGAGCATCCCTAATCTGAAATCCAAAATGCTCCAAAATCTGAAACTTTTTTGCATGCCCACATGGTGCTCAAAGAAAATGTTCATTGGAGCATTTTGAATTACAGACTTTTGTGGATTAGAGATGCTGAACTGGTAATAATGCATATATTCCAAAAATAAAAAATAAAAAAATAAATAAGAAATCCAAAACCCTTCTAGTCCCAAGCATTTCAGTTAATGTATACCCAACCTGGTTGCACAAGGTGATATCTACAAGAATGCTCCTTGCAGTATCAAATCCCTAGCACCACCAAAGGTAACTGATAAATAAACAAGAGTTCAGTCATATTATAGAACATTACATATCAGTTAAAAAGAATATGATAACTCTGTATCTACTGACATGGAAAAGCTCTAAGACACATTGTTGAGAAAAAGCAAGTGAGAAAACACTATATGTATCTATTTCTATGAAAGAATGATCCCACAAAACAATTTCAGAAATTTACACACACACACACACACACACACACACTCTTGAACAAAGATGAATAGAAAAAGCCTTTGTAGGACACAGAGCAAATGGATTTTAGTAGTTCTCTATGGAGAGGGGAATAGAATGAAGAGGCAGTGGTCAAGGCGACCTTTTACTTTATGTCTATCAATTGCATTTTTATAGGAATATATCCATGCAGTATTTGTATAATTAAAAAACACAGTGGGAAAATAGAAATTAATAAAGGAGTGTGGAAGTGCAGAAAAACTATGGGATATTTTTGGCTTCAAAGATGGATTTACTACCAGGTTCCTATATATGGCAAGGTTGATTCACAATTTGCTGCCTGTAACCTTGGGTGGAGGAATGGAGCATAATAAGCAGCTAGACCCAGTGATAAATAAGGATGGAGAGAGGAGTGGGAATTATTAGCACCGAACTGGCTGTCCAGAATCCTCAGGCTGCTTCTACTCCCTGTATAGCATTTGCAGCCCTGAAAACCCAGAATCTTGAGTTGATGTCCTCAATCTGCCCTATCAGTGCTGTACTCCTTGGCTAAGCACTGTTGCTTAGAGTAGGAGGACTGTGAAGTGTCTAGTAGGGGCCATCTGGTGTCTGGGCCAAGTACCCTGGGCTCCCATGAGACTGGTTCAGTGATCTATCTTCCTGGTCACCTTAGAGAAAACAAGTCTTGAAACTCAGAAGTTAGTTTAGTAATGAGCTGAAAAGAATGCGGATTCCCCTTCCCTCAGTCTATATTAATAAAAAAATCCATTACCCATTCCTCAATAATTCAGTCACATGTTTTAAAATCTCCTAAATTGTTCCATCAGCAGTGACTTATGGGCTCATGTCATATTTATTGGGTGATCAAAATATGCCATTCTTTTACAAGGTAGACTGGAAGTCGTTCAGTGTTTCAGTTGGGAACATGAGTATAATTAATTTTCTGTTCATGGGACTTGTCACCACCCATGAGAGGATGGAACTGGCTTGTTTGGCAGACTGGTGTAGCTCTGAACTGAGAGACACCAAACTAGGTGACAGGTGCCCAGGTCTCGAGACTCTGATAAACCATCCAACTTATGGAAACCTGACACTCATATGGAAAACTAGGCTTTCCATTTGCTCCTCATTCTTCTTTCTTGCTTCTGCCTGACCCCATATTTCTCCAGGTCAACTTTCACTTATCTTTGATTTGCTTAGGGAAATAGTAATCTGGAAACAAAGGTGGAAGCGAGAAGAACATAGATCTGTTCATAAAAGTTATAGATTTGTGTTTGCTTTTTTCATCGATGTGGTTTTAAGTACCAAGAGAAGTTTCTATTCCATAGTAGGTGCTCAACAAATATTTGATGAATTAGCAAATGAAATTACCAACTATATGTATTATAATATCTGGTATATTCTATTAGCATCAAGGAGGACAATGTGAATAGAATTAATTGAGCAAGTTAAGAATGATAGAGAGTAAAATTAAGGAAGTATGTAGGCCAGTTCATGTAGGGTCTTAAGAGGCCTTAGCACAGACTTTGGATTTTATTCTAAGCATGATGAGAATCCTTTCAAGGGTTTCGAGCAGGAGAGTAACATGATAACAATAGCTAATGTTTAGGGTTCTGGGCACTATTCTAGGAACTTTGGGTGTATCAACTCATATAATCTTCAAACATAACTGTAATGTAGCTACAAATATTACCTTCATTATAAAGGTGAGGGAAAGTTACACAGAGCGATTAAGTTTCTTGGCCAAGGTCACACAGCTAGTAAGTGGCAGAGCTGGAATTTGAACCATGGCAGTCGAGCTCCAGAGCTTCACTCTTAGTTGTTGCATTATATTGCCTTATTTTGTACGTCATGTAAATGATCTGATTTACATTTTAAATGCTTCCCTCTGGTTACTTAGTCTAGAGCAGACCACTGGGAGGAAGAAGTTGAGGCAGGGAAACCAGTTAGGAGGCTGCTGTTGTTTACTTGGCAAGAGATAATGGTGGCTCGAACTAGTGGTGGCAAAAGAGATGGAGAGCAGACAGATTCTGGGTGTATTTTGAAGGCAGAGTCTAAATGTTTGCTCAATGACTGGATGTGGGGCATGGGAACAAGAGAGGTCAAAGATGACACTATGTTTGCATATAAATGATTTTTTGAAAATGTTTGGTATTGTCAACCTAGACCTAGAAATCATCAAATGTACCTGGAAGCCCTTACTTTCTTCAAAGTGGACACTGGTGGGTATGAGAACTATCTGGCTCTTGATGATGATGGAAACTCCTCTGGTGACTCAGTTTAGCGCTGTGGTTCACTCTTGATCATCCATATGTGAATTGCCTTGTTTGGAAAAAGCACCTTCCCTTCTTCTCTAGTGGTCTTCTGGACCTCAGACAACATTGTTCTCCAACTCTGGGAGGTTATTTTAAGGGAATGCCCAATAGTTTATTCTGCCACTGTCTCACTTCATCTGGTTCAGAATTTTGAGAACAGGTTAGGTGAGATTCACCAGTGGCACAGCGTTAAGAGTGATGACTATATCCTGATATTTAATGATGGTTTTGGACTATTGTTCCTCCCTCCCAAACTTTGTCACACTCTGTTTTTCATGTGCTTACTGACCATTTGTATATCTTTTTTGGAGAAATGTCACATTCTGCTTATGCCTACATTTCAATTGTTCTCTACTCTCTGTGTTGATTACTTCTTTGTGTTTTTCTAGCCTGTGTATCTTTGCGGTCCCGACTCCAACTTTGGCATCTAGGTTTAACTATATTTAACTGAATTCACTTGTTCCCTGGTTTTCAATTTTCTTCTTCCCAACTTGGTCTCAGAACCTTATCTATCAATGTGTACTTGGCGTAAAACAGGTCAACAATTTTGATCCCAATGGATAAAGCTAGGTATCAGCCAGCCCTCAGAGCTATAGGCCTTTCTCTATATTTATGCATATTCTGTATACCGTTTCCTGACCTCTACCCTAGGATAGAGTTGATCCTTGGATAGGTGCAGAGGTCGCAAAGTGTTTGTGTGTGGTTCATGCCAAGCAAAGTGTTTACATTTAAAAAATAGAAAATCCATAAATTCCTGATCCTAATGGGCATATTGGAACCACTTGATGAAGGGTGTCCTGTCCAAAACATTGCAAAACATTTGTTCTTATTATCAACAAAGCTGTAAGCTTCCATAAAACATGAATTTTCTAACTTCAAAAAATTGTGATAAAATTTACCATTTGAACAATTTTCAAGTATACTGTTCAGTGGCATTAAGTACATTTACACTATTGTGCAACCATCACCCCCCCTTCATCCATCTCTGGAACTTTCTCATCTTCCCAAACCAAAGCTCTATACATGTTAAACAATGACTCCTCATTCCTCCCTCCCCCCAGTCCCTGAGACACCCCCCATTTGTGTTTCTATGAGTTAGACCACTCTAGGAGCTCACTGAAGTGGAATCATAGTATTTTTATTTTGTTTACTGGCTTATTTCACTTAACATAACATCCTCCAAGTTTATCCATGCAGTAGCACGTGCCAAAATTTCCTTTCTTTTAATGGCTGAATAATATTTCACTGTATGTATATACCACATTTTGTTTATCCATTCATTATTGGCTATTGTGAATAATGTTGCTATGAACATGGGTGTACAAACATCTGTTCAAGTCCCTGATTTCAACTCTTCTCTGTATGTACCTGGAAGTGGAATTGCTAGATCATATGGTAAGTCTATTTTCTGAGGAACCACCATACTGTTTTCCAGAGCAACTGTACTATTTTATATTCTCATCAGTAATGTTTAAAATTTCCAATATCCTCATCAACACTTGCTATTTTTTGGGAGTGTGTGTGTGTGTGTGTGTGTGTGTGTGTGTGTGTGTGTGTGTGTCTTTTAAAATAATAGCCATCCTAATTGGTGTGTAGTGGTACCTCATCACGGTTTTAATTTGCACTTCCCTAATGATCAATGACATTGAACATCTTTTCATGTGCTTACTGATGATTTGTATATCATTTTTTTGAGACATGTCTATTCAAGTCCTTTGCCCATTTTTTTGATTGGGTTATCTTTTTGTTGTTTAATATGCAAACTTTTTAAAATCGTAGGACCCATTGTTCAAATGATGTACTTCAGAAAATCCTAATATATAAAATGTTAAAGCTGAGATGCTTCAGGTACAGTAGGGGAGGAGATGGAGTCTGCTCTTTACTTCCATCACAGCCCCTGAGAGGGCTCCTTAAAAACGCTAATGCTGTTTCTTAGCTCTGTGGAAAAACTACCGCCCCCTTGTCATTTGGAAAGGGATCCATGCTTCAGAATATCTGAGGAGACACAGGTATGCACAAAGAAAGACTCACCTCTATGTTGCACCAGCTTCAAATATTGACCATGGCAAGAGAAATGTGGTGCTTTTCACTGGAACATGTTAGTGTTGTTTTGTCACTTAGTTCCCAAAGACACACTCAGCTATTGATCCTTCCACATATCAAGGGAAGCTCATAAATTATTGGGGGAAACGTCAGCAAGAATGAAGGAAATGACAGGAACTCTTTCAGACACAGAGAAAGACATTATTTGCAAATTCATGTCCCCCAGTATCAGGCAAATCCCCACAGACGGTAGGAGTTTGTGAAAGCAAACGAGTCACTGATTATATTGCTATTTATCACAACCGCTCAATTCTGTTTCAACTTTCAAACCTAGTTGAATCAGGATAATTTTTAAAAGTGGGTGTCTGTAGGATTTAAAGGTTTTTTTTTTTGTTGTTTGTTTGTTTGTTTGTTTTAGTGTGAAAGTAAAGTTCTGAGAATAGTCAGTCCTATTATTTTGGGGGCTAAAAGCTGGCCCTTAGCCAAATGGTTAAGATTCATCTTCCATACCTTCTGAGCCTGTATCATTTGCAAGAAA
>NW_007253206.1:365392-367280 GCF_000164805.1 Carlito syrichta
AAAAAAAAAAAAAAATATATATATATATATATATATTTTAAGACTAATCTCCCTTTTGGGAGTCCTATTCCCTCTTTTGGGTGACAGTCCCCCCAAGGATTTCATATTGTCTTTGGCCTGTGCAGGGTCCCCCTACTCCTTCCTCACTGGAATTCTCTACACTGTGTCATCTCAAGAAGCAAATTTCTCTTCCTATTCAGACCACTTCTGTTTGTGAGCAAGCGAGGACAACAAATAGCACAGCACTTTTACTTGCCTGAGTTCTGAATAGTTGAAAAATTCAGAGAAATCTGAAGATGGAGTCTATGGAGATGGAGTCTTAACATGGATAAAGGCCTTCTTTATGACTGTATAATATTCCACTGTGTATATGTACCACATTTTCTTTATCCAGTCTACTTTTGATGGGCAGTAGAGTTGATTTCATGTTTTTGCTATTGTGAATAGTGCAACTTCTCAGCAAATTGGATGGAGTTGGAGGCAATCATTCTTAGCAATCTATCACAGAAACAAAGAACCAAGTACCACATGTTCTCACTCATATGTGGGACCAGAACATTAATCACAGAAGCACAAGTGAGGGATCAGCAATCATGGGACACTGCCAGGGAAGGGAGGAAGGGGGGGGCACATAACAACACAAAGGGTACCTGACCCTAAACCAGGGTAAGTAAGGACCAGTTGGAGGCCCAAACTTCACCTGCCCATGTGCTACTTACATACCTAATCCTGACTTGTGCCCTATATCTTTATAATAAAGTTTAAAAAATGGATAAAGGCTATGGTGGAGGACATAGTTTATATCTATGAGCAAGTGGGCTTTCTAGTGACTCTGTGTTAGAGAGACTTACTTCCTCAGCCACAGGCTATACTGTACCACCACAAGACCCTCTTACAGAACCGAGCCCCTCTCACTGGCAGATATTAGAGCATAACCCAACTTCTCTAGTCAGCCATATCCCAAGAAGAAGTGGTATGGGCAGAGCTATGTGTGTCCACGTTCCATGTTCCATGTTCCAAGCTCATCAACCAGGTAAATCACCCCTCACCACCCCTCCTCTCCACTATCACATCTTCCCACATAGAAAGAAACATGAAATGGGGAAGAAGAGTCGCCCCTAGCATTCCTGTTTATTTTTCTCTTAACTCACTGAGTTTAACTATTGAGCTGTCTCCATGGAGGGAGGAGGTCAGCAGTATGAGGACAGCCCTGCTCCCACCTTCATGAAGCTAACCTCCAAGAACAATCACTGGGACTGCTGATGGGCAGTGTAGATAATGGTGCACCCAGAAGACTCAGAAAAGTGCCTGAGGGCTATATTAATTAGTAGCAAGACCATGTCTTGCGCAAAGATATACATTCATTACTTAATCTACTTCCCTTCTCAAATGATGTTCAGCTAAATTGTCATAAGTAGACTATCAGAGATTATATAGTGAGATAAAAGGACAACATTAAGATACTAAAACAGTAATGTGCAGCAATAAGATGCCACTCATTTGAATATAATGTTCTTTTATCACATTTCCAGGGGGACATTAAAGTTCAAATTCCTTTGTACTTTTTAGTTAAAGTCCAGATAAATGAAAGTTCAAATTTTTAAAAATCCAACAAATTAGCCGGGCTCGGTGGCTCAGCCTGTAATCCCGCGCCTTTGGGAGGCTGAGGTGAGTGGATTGCCTGAGCCCGCGGGTTCGAGACCCGCCTGGGCAGCAAGACCTCATCTCTACAATAAATCAAAAAAAAAATCAGCCGGGCGTGGTAGCGCATGCCTGTAATTCCGGCTACTTGGAAGGCTGAGGAGGAAGGATCGCCGGAGCCCAGCGGGTCGAGGCTGTGGTGGCCGGGAGCGGCCACTGCACTCCAGTCTGGGAGACAGAGTGAGAC
>NW_007253206.1:367300-383670 GCF_000164805.1 Carlito syrichta
CAAAAAAAAAAAAAAAAATCCAACAAATTAAAGTTCTAAAGAAAATGTCTTTCTCTTGGGAGTGAAGGTTCAAGGACATTAAAGACCAAAATGTATCCTCCCTAGCTTCTTATTCTCTATATTCTTAATGAGAAAAGTTCTCAAGACCTGTGCAGAGTTGGGATTCTCAGGCATTTTAGTTTGTGTTGTCTCTTATTGGAATGGATGTAGTTCCTTCAAGGCTTCGGAATTTGTATTAATTCAATGCCAAGTCTCCAGTGTTTTATACAGTTAAGAATTAATTAACAGAATCTACAAGATAATCACATCACTGGTCCCACACATTCCCAATTAAAAAACAAATAAATAGGTGGTGGTAGTGTCTCACGGCCCACATTGATCCTTGCCTCCTAGAATTCACCCCTCGTGGAAACCTTTCCCTGGGTGTGGGCTGAATTGAGTATCTTGCTTCTAAGAAAGAGAATATGGCAAAAATGGTGAGCATCAGTTCCCTAATTAGTTTATGAGAGACTGTGATATTCATCTTTGTAGCATTCTTTCATTCTTTGACTTTTCTCAGTTGCTTGTGCTCATAAAGCAACCTGCTTTATTGTAAATTGCCCTATGGGGAGACCCATATGACAAGGAACTTGCCAGCAAAGGATGAGTCCCTCAGTCCCACAGTCTTTGAGGAGCTTAATTCTGCCAACAGCCTTGTGAGTGAGCTTGAAAGCAGATCCTTCTCTTGTTGAGCCTTGAGATGACTACAGGTGTGGTTGACACCTTGACTGCAACCTGTCAAGGAGTCTGAGACAGAGGATCAAGCTATACAGCACCCAGATTCCTGGTCCACAGAATCTTGGAGATAATAATGTTTTGGTTTTAAATTACTA
Source organism: Carlito syrichta (assembly GCF_000164805.1). Lineage (NCBI taxonomy): Eukaryota > Metazoa > Chordata > Mammalia > Primates > Tarsiidae > Carlito > Carlito syrichta. The sequence continues at coordinate 368,173 of NW_007253206.1, forward strand.
TGTTTTGGGATAATTTGTTATGCAGCAAGCAACAACTAATACACATACCAGTCCATAGTCTCTAGGGAAGTCATTCCAGGTAAAATTGCATTATCTATATTCAGTACTCAGAATTACTAAAGGCTCAATATTATTTGGCAAAAAAAAAAAAAAAAAAAAAAAAAAGACAGATGGAAGAAATCTTGATTTTAGCCTTGCCAGGGATGCCGGTCTACACAAATAGTTGGAGTTCATGATCTGTGAACTTCAATTCAATTTGGAGAAATTGCTCACTAAGAGGTTAATTTTGGCCTTGTGTATTTAAAAGTCAATTGCACCTGACTCTTAGCCAAATGTAAGCTTCTACAGACTGCCAAATTCAAAGTATTCTGTTTACATACTGAAGTCCAAGGCCTATAACTGTGTGCTCTGGCCCCACTCAGAGATCCTCCTGTTGTTATTTTAGTCTGCTAATTCTAGTTCTTGTCTATTTCTCTGTATTCTTGGACCAATACATCAGGTGTTTGGACTGGAGGAGGTTCAATAAATGATTCCTAGAATTTCAAACTGACAGGTATTTAAGAAAGATGAGCAAGACAGATGCAAAATGAAAATAACCCCTTTCCCCCCAATTAAGCTGATAAGAATGTAACTTATATCTGTGGATAAGTGAGCTTCCTAATAGCGTATTCCAGACTTATTGACCTAGTCAGAGGTGGTGCTAGACCATCACATTGCCCTTCTCATTCTCACGTATATTTCTGTTCCAGTAGAAACTCTCTGCCTGAAGGAACAGAGCAGGACACACACTCTTTGTAGACAGTCTCACTCCCAAGATCAAAAGAGAAGGAGCTGTGACAAACAGGGGAGAGAGAGAGAGAGAGAGAGAGAGAGAGAGAGAGAGAGAGAGGAATCTCAGAGGGCTAGCTCTTGACAAAAACTATTTAGTTATGATTTTATGCCCTCTTCCAAGTTCTTCCAAGGCTTGCTCTGCCTCCCACTCCACTCTCAGCTCCAGAGGCCGGGCCCTCTTTCAGATCTACTCTCCATTTGCACAGTAACACCCACACACTCTGGCTCTGTTAAAGTACTCACCCAGGTCTCCTTCCTGAAAAACCAATATATGCATATTTCTCAATTGAGGGTGATAACTTTTAACCAACACCTTCTGCATCTTACTCCAAATGAATGAATTGTGATACTCTCTGGCAAGCTGATGAGGAATTATAAACATAGATAGCCACCTCCTGGCAAGGTTGGTTTTGTTTTGTACTTAAAAATTTCTGAATTGTCTTATTGTCCAACTTAGCATCTTTGACTTCTAAAGCAGACCTCAGCTAGGATATGTGGAAAATTCCATTTTCTGAGGGAAATTTCTTTCTTATTTAGAAGGTTTGCACTGTTTCACAACCAAGAGGATTCAAATTTGGGTTCTTTGGGAAGTTACCAAGGATGACAAACACTCCTGGAAGAGACTATGAATTGAGGAATAGGGTGGCATTCTGTGTTGTCAATTTCATTTGGATGAGCATATGACACAGTCCTTTGTCTTATACACAAAACCTTTACCAGCATCTGACTGAAATGTAAAAATCTACAGCAGCCAGACACCCTAGCCAGGACCTTCTGCTTCTTTGAAAAAGATCAACTCACATCTAAAAGATTGTATCACTTCTTATGGGCCATCAGAGTTTTTAGAAATAGCCATGGCAAATCCAATATTCTCGGGAAGAGAAGGTTCTAAGTAGTTTTGTTCTGTATTCAGTCTTTTAATGTTTATCAATTTTGAGAAGCACAGAGGTATTTTTGCATGTTTCTGACAACATCTGTACTCCACTTTTCATGCATTATTTCTTATCAAATGCATTTGACTACAACACAACACAACGTTTATCCTTAGCCCCACTGTGACAGATTGTTATGATCTTTTACGCAGTGTACCTGGTGTCTGAAGATAGTTGATTTATGTGTGTGTTTGTGCTGGGGGGTACAGCGCTCCAGTGCAGGGAGGCAGGGAACTAGGGAGGTTGGATTGACAGAGGCTTGTTTGCTTCTGTTCTTTCTTTCTCTTTTCTCTCCTCAAAATAATATGTTCAAATAGCTTGACTAGAAAGTCAATTTCTGAAATACCTGGCAAAAACTATCCTCTCTTTTCCTTTTGCATTTGGAGCCAAATACAACCATCAGGCCTGGCTCTATACCAGGTAGGATAAGCCTATAAAATGTGGGAGTTCCCCAAATAAAACTAGTCCCCAAATTACTTTCTTTGGAATATAGCCCTTTTGTTTTTTTAATTATTATTTTAAATAAGTAATTTAAGTATATTATGCAGCAATAAAGAAGGACAAACATATAGACTTCACAGAAACTTGGATGGATTTAGAGCCTATAATTGATCTATCACAGAAACAAAGAACTGAGTACCACATGTCTCACCCATAAGTGGACCCTGAACTATAATACTTTAATTTGCCATAATACTATAAGAAAGGGATTGGCAGTACTGAGATTCTGCTGGGATGGGGTGGGGGGGGGACACAACATCAGTAAGAGTACCTGATCTAAAACTAGGCAAAGTGGGGGCCAAAGGGAGGCCCAAACTTCACCTGTACGATGACCACTTGTATACCTAATCCTGAATCGTACCCCACATCTTTAAAACAAAATGTAAAAATCTTTAAAAAAAGTAGTTTAAGTATCTTGTCAACATGCATATGTATTACCTAGTGGGCGTGAGTAATGCACTAAACTATCATCAGCAGGTTAGGAGGTGGTTTGACAGATTAAGCAAGTAGATAAAACCTTGTGGAGAAATGGGATAAATGTTTTGATGGGAAGCGACAAGGGAATGGTCTGGAGACTGTAATTATAATGAATACTACCACTATAATCGCTAATATCTCCATTACACCATCACTATTTATTGGATGATAATATGTGCTAGGTATTCTGCAGACATTTCATTTCTTATAATAGCCCTATGAAGTGAATACTAGCATTACCTTAGATTTACAGATGAGAGAACTGAGGACCAGAAATCCAAAGTAATTTTCACAGTGTTTCTCAGATAAAATGTGTGAATTTAGGGTTCTAACCCAAGTCAAGCAGGGAGTAAATACTATCATGGGAGATCAATCTGGTCAGTAGGAATGGAACATAAATTTTGTTCTGGAATATTTTTCCAGGGTATTGCTCAGCTTCCAGTCTTGGGTGGGGAAATATGAACAAACTGAAGAAGTCAATGCTACAAGTCTCACCAGTTTAGGGCAATGGGCTCAGGATTCATAGATTCCAGCTTGGGTTTGGCACCTATACCAGGAAACCTTGTAAACTGTGGGGAAACACAAATATGATGATGCAAATGCAGAATTTCACTGTAAATTTCTCAAATCCAAGCTGTAACAGTCCCCTACTTTGTAATAGATGAATTTAGATGGTTTGCTAATTGCGTGACTCAGGGTAAACCACTTTATTTCTTAACTTTTAATGTCTTCATCTATAAAATGGAGTTAATAATGCCTCTTAGAATTGTTGAAAGTATCAATGTATATGAAGGTGCTTTGCAAACTGTGTAGGATGATACATAGATAGGTAGGTTATAACAGATTGAATCATAATGGAAATCTCACTTCTGAATCAGAGATACTTTGTTGCTTGAATTCAATCAATGACACTGAGGACCAAGGAGGAAAAGGAGACTAGTGGCTCTTCCAGGTCGCCCTGCTGTGTTTGGTTTGTGAAAGTCTCTTTATTCTGTTAAGTCCAGGTACTTATGTAAACTGACTTGAGTTTGGTTTCTGATGGAAGCTTTATTTTTCCAGAACATACAAGCATTATGAGAGGCTAATGAAACTGCAGAAACATTATACTTTGAATTGTTGAAGCTCAGAAAATGATACCCCCAAATGTGGCTCTTTGACATACTGAACTAATAAAATAGCCAACTTAAAAATAACCTAGTCGGGCTCGGTGGCTTAGCCTGTAATCCCACGCCTTTGGGAGGCTGAGGTGAGTGGATTGCCTGAGCCCGCGGATTTGAGACCCGCCTGGGCAGCGAGACCTCATGTCTACAATAAATCAAAAAATCAGTCGGGCGTGGTGGTGCATGCCTGTAATTCCGGCTACTTGGAAGGCTGAGGAGGAAGGATCGCCGGAGCCCAGCAGGCGAGGCTGCGGTGGCTGGGAGCGGCCACTGCACTCCAGTCTGGGCGACAGAGTGAGACTCCAACTCAAAAAAAAAAAAAAAAAAAACCTATATGATCAATCATTATTTGTGCTGGACTTTATACAAAATAATCAGGCTACCTGTACGATGTCTACTTGTATACCTAATCCTCAATTGTACCCCACATCTTTAAAAACAACAACAACAACAACAGTCAGGCTAAGTTAATGAGACTAAATCTTATTTTACAAACTAATTGGCCTTAGTCTGATTATATTTGTGAGAAATGGAAGGACTAGAGAGAAAAAAAAATATTCTTTAGAAGAAAATTATAGTGCACCTGTTATTAGATTCTAGTCCTGTCCATTGTTTTTGGGTTTTCATTATCTGGACTGAATCCTGAATTCTTAGTTTTTTCTAATATCTGTCTATGAGTCTCCAAGTTAACATTTTCAATTTTTTCCCACCCTTCTGATCTGAAACCACTAGAAATTAGAACTGCCCATTTATCCCTGAGGCCTACAAGCGAAAGCTGGTCAACATGACTTTAAAGAAAAAAACACAACAGTTTATATTTGGACAAATCTTGTGACATGGAAACTACAAACCAGGAAAATCTGTCTGGTTGCCACTACCTGCTTCTGCTCCAACTGTAGAAAATTTAAACCCAAATCTAGGAATCTTTTCAATTGACTGCTCTCTAGACTCTAAAGAAACTAGTTTACGGACAGCTCCAGGCGCTAACCTTTGTTTTTCTTCTGTTTCCATAGAAATGCCTCTTATTAAAGACCTGTTTGTCTGCATCATATAGAGATCACATTTGATGGGAGCACTACAAATACTACCTCCTAAAGTGAGACACAGCTGTTTAATTGGACTGACCTATTCCCAGAAATAGGAGACCGGTTTAACGGGATCCTTTGCCATTTAACTACTAACTTGATTTTTCTTTCCATAGCCACCAACTTAGTTTTTAATGTATGAAACTTCTAGGAAAGTTGGGGCTCAGAGAATACTGCCACAAAATTGGCGCATTGACATGCTGAACTAAAAAAACAGCCTCAAGATTTCCCTCTCATCTTCCCCTACTCCTGTCTCTTTTTCTGTTCTTCTGGGGGCAATTCTGAGAGATTACCTGGGAGACTTTATCTGCATAATAAGACAACTTTTTTTTATAGTGAAGTTTTTCCTTTCACTTTCCTGTCCACTTCCCCAGAGTTGAAAGGATCTTCTTCCCAGTCCATTGTTCTTTGGGTTCATTCATTTTCCCCCAAATCATTTACTTCTTTATCTCCCCACCCATCTTCCCTTCCCCTATGAAGAAGCATCTGGACTATATTGGGTTACTGGGTAATCATTCTCCTGTGATAACTCTGTGCTGTGTGTTAAATAAACTTTGTACGTCTTCTCTCCTATTAATCTGCCTTTTGTCAGTTCATTTTCAATGAAAGTTCTGTAGGCAGAGAGGAAGCTTTCCTTTCACACCCTATGAAAGGAAATCATTTATATTTCTCTCTGACACTAGTAGATGATGTCAGGGACCAGTACCCCAGAGATAGTGAGAAAGTATGACTGATACTTATAAGCCAAGGGTCTACGAGAAATATTTCTAACTGTCCAACAACTGCATAGAGCACATTCATTTAGTTTCTACATTGTGGTGACATGACAAACTCTTCTCAGTGCTGTTTCTGAGATAATTTGGAAAGTTACTAAATTTAACTTTGGCAACTCTAGCCACCCCTTTTAATAATAATAAATACTATTTATTGTGTACTTTCCACATGCCAACAATTGTGTTATATGCTTTAGAAAGGCATATAAAATCACATGCAATTTTTATCAAAAATCTGGTAGACTTTTTTTATTGAGTGTTTCCTACTTGTTTGGCACAATGCTATGTACTTTCTATACATTATCTTATCTAATCTTCACAGTTACTTTATAAGGTGGGTGCTATTATTTTTTCTCTTTTATACACAAGAAAACTAAGACCCAGTGGAATAAAATTATTTCCTTGAGATCATACATGTAGAAAGTAGTAGTATTGAAATTTAAAATATGACCTTCAAGGATGAAGTTGAATCTCATTCACACTAGGATATAGTATTGGGTTTAGGAAGATGAGAGAAGAGAGAAATGTTGGGCACAAGTGGAATATTTTTCATCTAATCATTCAATTTCTTTCTTCAAGTCATTCAGGCCAAAAACTCTTGAAGTCATCTTCATCTTCACCATCATATCCATCTCCAGTTTATCAGCAAATTCTTTAAATATAGCATATACAGAAGGCAACAACTCCTACCCATATGCTCTGCTGCCACCTTGATCCATGCTACCATCATCTCTCATTTGGATGACTGCAACATCTATCTCCTTTTGCTCCAGCCCACTATGGCAGACATTGCTAGCAGTCCATCAAAACACATTTGACCCTTCTTCTATAGCCAATAAAATATACCTGAATGCACAGCTCTCTGGCTGAGTTACATACCCCAATCTTGTTTGCAGTTAGATAGGGCCATGTTACTAAGTTCTTGCCAATAGGATGTGAACAGAAATGACATGTGCCATTTCTGAGTCAGGGACTTGTGACATTTGGGCTAGCCTCCTTCATACTCTTGCCTTCTCTTTCTGTCTTCTGGATCCTTGATATCTTGACAAAATGATTTTGACCTTGCAGACAATGGCAAGGCCCTAGGTGATGATGGCAGGGCAACATCTGGAAAGAATCTGGGCCCATGAATCACCATAAACAATATACCTTGTTTATGGATCCAAAGAGTAAGAGAGAAACAAACTTCTTTGTTTTTAAGTTACTGTAGGGTTGGGTCTATTTATTATAGCGCTCTAGCTTTACACTCCCTACAGTCCGTTCTTTGCACAGCAGCCAGAGTAAACCATTTAAAAACATAAGTCATATCATTTTGCTTCTCCGCTTAATACTCTTTAGCGGCTCCCTGTTTCTCACAGTATAAAAGCCAAAGTCCATAGAACGACCCTTCCAAGCTCCTACCTGTCCAACCTTCATGAATCTTCTGGAATCACTCTCCTGATGGGTCACTCACTGGTCTCTTTTCTATCTTGGAACCTGCCAAACACACTCCCAAAGGCACTTTGCCCATATTGTTCTTCCTGCCTGGAAAAATCTTTCTCAGATATTGGCATGGCTCATTCCCTTGCTTCATTCAGGTCTTGGCTCAATTATCACCTTTATAGAGAGGTCTTTTTGGACCATCCTATATGAAATAGCACCACCATCACTAACTAGTCCTTTACTGGCTGGCCTTAGTTTTCTTTATAGCACTTATCACTAATTGACATATGTGTTTATTATCTGCCTCCTTCATTTAGAATGTACACTTCATGAGAGCAAGGTATTTGAGTCACTGTTATATCGCTATCACCTAGCACACAGAAGGGGCTCAACAAATATTTGTTGAATGAATGAATAATCCACATAGTCAGTGATTCTGAAACTTTAGCGTGCTTAAGAATCACCTGAATACTGACTCCAGGAACTAAATCCATTGCCAAGTTGCCCAGAATGGTCTTGAACCCCCAGGTTCAGGCAATCCTCTTGCCTCGGCCTCCCAAAGTGCTGGGATTACAGGCTGAGCCACTGCTTGGGGCCTAAGCTGTCCTTTAAGACAGTGTTTCTCAAACTTTGATAGGCACAGGAATCACCTGGGTATCTTGTAAAAAGGCAAATTTTGATTTAGTGGACCTGGGATGGGCTTGGGATTCTTCATTTCTTACAAACTCCCAGGTGATGCTCATGCTGTTGGCTCATCAACCACTCTTTGAGTAGCAGGGCTTTAAACTAAAAGAAGGATAGTGGGTTTAGCTAGCCAGCTGATTAGTTTCCCTGGGGCAACTTGCTTCTCAGCGGCAGAGAAAATTCATTGCCTGAGGCCCAATGGTAGCTGCCTAATTTTCAAGCTCTACCAAGAACTATACATGTTTTAATTAAAAAAGACCCTGAAACAATTAAAATAGAACATCTAGAGTGACTGTAAAATTCACAGATATAAATTATGTTGTTTTTCTGAGGAGGATGGAATAATGTTTCTGTCTTTGTTTAATTAAAAAATGAAACAAGGGAGGTTTCCGAGGTGACAGACAGATGCCTGAAAGTGCTACAGAGAACTTAGATGAAAGAATTTTTGTTTGGTGCATAATACTTTGGCACAGCACAGTTCTTAATTTAGACCACCTGTGCGGGATAATTTGCTGGAGAAGATAATGCCTTTCTTATCTTTTGCAGCCTTTCAAAGAATCTTAAATTTCCCAATGTCTTTTGCTTAATTCAGCAGGACCAAAAAATAGTATAAAATCTATCGTCACTTAATTCTTTTGCCTTAATACATTTAGAATCTAGAAGCTCCCCAGACAATGTAAATACTCCCGAATTAGGAAAACATCAACTACTTAACAGTCCCGAACACCTTAGGGCAGGGACTTTTAACTCTGGGCTTTTTGTTTAGGCTCAGGGTAACTTTGAATTCCCACAAATGTTCTTAAAAATTTATGTATGAACTTATATATGTGCTGCTTTGTGTTTTTCTTTCTAAGAGGGAGGTTATAGTTTGTGTTAGGTCACACTCCTAGTAGGGCCTCCAGAATGTTTGGTTGGGTCTGCTGAGGGTGTGGGTGTCTGGTGTATGATCCAGTGCCACGAGAAAGATGCAAAGAATTGCACAGGAGTTATATTAGAAAATATAGTTTATTTAAGAACTAAATTATAAAGGGAGAGAGAGAGAAAGAGAAGATTCATCTCCCCAAGGTAGGAGAGGGAGCCAAAGCTTAAGAAAAACATGGCCTGGTCATAGCTCAAAGAACACATAGTCACACCATAGCTTAGTGAGGCAATGGTCACTGGATGCTCATGGTTGAGTCCTTTTAATCCTTCCCTTTGATGGGGGAAGGTCATTAAGGTGATTGGGTGGCAGTCTGCTTCATGTCATCACAAAGGGACAGGTAAGCGCAGGTACTGTCAGGTGATGGACAGCAGGCAGATGGGTGGGTTAGTCACATGATTGCTGTCATGGTGGTAGGCTAGATGGGAGGAGACAAGGGGAGGGGATTTTCCTGCAAAAGACCTGTCAGAATTTTCCAATCCACAAACTCCTTAGCAAAAAGGTGTTCTTATTATCATTTCTATGGCTATGGCTAGCTAGGGGTGATCTTTGACCTTCTGCCTTTGGCAAGGAATCTGAAAGTTTCTTAGAGATTATTATGCTAAACCATGAATTGAAAGGTTGGACTGTCCTTGTCTGGCATCTGATGATGATTTGTCAAAGGGGTGGGGTAAACTGCCAGCTTGGCCTGAAATAAAATGTCTGAATGCTTCCTAAAACCTGCTTGTTGGAAATTTATTTATGTCTAATCTGTGCTAGATTCAAAGTATGTCAGTATAAGCAAAAATGGCTATGCTGAGGAAAAATGTGAACTAAGTTTATTCTAAGTTTCTCAGGGTCCCTCCTTTCAACTTGCATAGGATTCTTAGATGGGGTCTGTGATTTTCTAAAGACTAAGAATCTTCTTACATGTGATAATAGCAGAAATTAGGACAATGGGTTTTAAATGGTGAGGGAGAAATGTGGAACACTTTATTGAAGCTTGTTTTGCTTTACTTTATGTGTTTTTCTCCCTCCATTAGATGATAACTTCCTTGAGAGAAAGCCATATGAATCTGTTTATCCCTGATGTCCCACATGGTGTCTAGCACAGAAAAAGTACTCAATACATGCTTTTGAAATAAGGAATGAAACCTACTTAGGAAACAGGGAGAGGAAGGAGCCCAATGAGGAGCAGGTATTGAAACATAGGACTCTGGGTGGCTAGGTGGGGGTGAGGTGAACATGACCAGAGACTTGTGAAGATGGGGATGGAAGGGGTTGATCAGTGGGTTTATGCTTTTTATAGGGCTTAACTGTATATACACATTTCAGTGGGTGGGTATCATTCTTGATAGGAGGTAAAAGTCCAAGTCTAACATCTCAGCTTTTTCTTTCTTGTTTCCTAGTTAAGATGTGCTGTTCAATCAATAAAAATGAATAATTTAAATTCAATATCCCTCTGTCACTATCAATAATACTTTTGTGAGTGATGTAGTACTATGGTAATTCAATTTGTTAGTCGCTGCCACACTTTCACATGACAGTCTGCTGAAGTTGTAAACTTAATTTACTGTAGGCACTTGACACAAGTAACATTGATGGGTTTTATCTTTAAAAGTATTGATTTCCCCCCCGAAAAGATCTCTTCTGTATTTGTGTTTATTGAATAAACAGGCACCTGTCTGGTTAAGGAAAACTTTTTTTTTAAGCCAAGGAAGCTTCCCCTTTGATTTTAAGCATCTCTTTGTTGAACAACTTAAAACTCAGAAACTTAGGGCTGGGAGAGACCTAGGATTTTGTTTCCTGTCTGCTCACTTTCAGGGGCAGCTTTTTATCATGTAGGGCAGCAGAGTCCACTGCTGGATAGCTCTCATGGCTAGAGAGTTCTCCACAGTGGGGACAAAACCTACTATTTTGCAACTTTGACCCATCATTGGCTTTCCTGAGTAACATATTACAAATCTATTAACCAACTGTTTGCCATACTTTTCATATATTTGAAGGCAGTTTGTGTGTACATCCAAGATTTTTCTTGTCAATGCTAAACATTCTAGTACTTTCAACTCCTTTTCATTTGACAGGGCTTCTAGATCACCTCACAGTTGTGGTCATTTTCCTCTGGCGGCACCATGGTAGTTGATATATTTTTTAAAATGTGGCATCCAAGACCAAACACAGTACTCTTCATGAGATCTAAAGAGGTTGAACTTTACATAGAATTCTTTTTTAAATGATTCTATCAAACGATTGTTCAACTCCCTAAAAGCAAAATTAATGAACTATATATTTTACTTCTCTCTCTTTATTGTTTGGCTCCCTTTATTGAGTTAAGTTAAATTTAACCACCTGACTCATTTTTCCATAATAAATAACTTGCATGCAAATGAAATAACCAACTTAAAAGAAACAAAAGGTATGAGTCTGCTCTCAATTATATTATGAATAACCAAGTGCAGAGCCCCCTTGATAAAAGCTCTCATTACACCCTGTTCCTCTCTTTCATAGGAAGCACTTATTATGACTGTCATTAATTATATCTTTGAGTATCTGGGTATTCTGAGGTTTATAGATTAATTGTGGGGAACTGACAATTTTAATAAGCTTTATTTTTCTTGTATCATTCTCTAAAATGTTTTTTATTATGGAAAACTCAAACATTTACCAAAGTAGAAAATATGCACTTCCATGAACTCATCACCCATATTCAACAGATATTATCAGTTCATGGCCAATCTTGTTTCATTTATATAATCCCACTCCCCTATCTAGGATTATTTGGAAGCAAGTCCAAAGCATCATTTAATCTTAAACATTTCAGTGTATATTTCTAAAACATATAAGTTCTTTATAAAAATCATATTCTCAGTATCATTATCACATCTAAAAATTTTCAGTTATTAACAAATAATATAGCCAATGTACAAATTTCTTTGATTTTCTCCTAAAATCTCACTTAACAATTTGTTCAGATAAAGATCCATATAAGGTCCATACATTGCAACTGGTTGATATGCCTCTTAAGTCTCATTTAATATTTAGGTTTCTCTCTCTCTCTCTCATTCATTCTGTAGTGTTTCCAAGTCTAGATTTTGCTGATTGCATCCCAGTACAATCACTTAAAACATCCCTCTGCCTTCTGTTTCCTATCAATTGACAGCTAGAGTTAGATACTCGATCAAATTCAGATTTGATCTTCTCACAAGAAGGTCTCCTAGGTGAGGCTCTGTACTTCTGTCAGGAAGCATTCAATGTCTGTGTCTCTCTTTTTGTGATGTCAGCAGACACTGATGCTCATTGTCTAGATCCATAGGTATTGGGAAATGGTGATATCCTAGTACTATCATAACTACTTCATTTATTAGTTGGAATGCTTTCATAAAGACAAACTTCTCCTTATTAATTATTTGGTTTTAGTGACGTATACATTATCCAAGAAGGGCAAGATGAATTCTTCATTTTTTTTCTTTATTTACCAGTTTTTAAAATAATGAATTGATTCACTAGCATTCTCCAACAGTGAAAATGAGTTTTATTTTGCTATCCTCAATAACTCATATCTTTTTTGATTGTTCTATTTTTTTAAACTTAAAAATTTTTTATTTTAAAGATGTGGGGTACAATTCAGGGTTAGGTATACAAACGTTGATTATGGAGGTACCCTTGTTGATGAGGTATGCCCCTCCCTCCCCTAGCAGTTTCCTACAACTGCCAATCCCACTTCCCCTCCCCTGACAGTTTCCCACTACTGCCCATTCCTTTCTTATAGTATTATAATTCTTCAAGGTCCGCTTATGAGTGAGGACATATGGTACTCTGTTCTTTGTTTCTGTGATAGATCACCGAGTATGATTGGTTCCAAATCCATCCAAGTTGCTGCGAAGTCCATATGCCTGTCCTTCTTTATGGCTAATAATATTCTATTGTGTGTATGTACCACATTTTAAAAATCCAGTCCAGCTTCAATGGGCACCATGGTTGGTTCCACGTTTTGCTATTGTGAATAGAGCTGCAACAAACATATGTGTGCAGGTATCTTTTTTTGTAGAATGATTTGAGTTCCTCTGGGTATATTCCCAATAGGGGGATTGTTGGGTCATTTGGAAGGTCAATTTCTAGTTCTTTCAGATACTGTCACACTGTCTTCCAAAGAGGTTGCACTAGTTTGCATTCCCACCAGCCGTGCAGAAGTGTTCCTTTTTCTCCACATCCTTGCCAGCATCTGTTGTTGTTTGTTTTATTAATGATGGCCATTCTTACTGGGGTTAGGTGGTATCTCAATGTGGTTTTGGTTTGCACTTCTCTGATGATGAGTGAGGCTGAATAACTTTTATCTTTAATAAACTTTATGCCTTTCGATTCATTGCAGTTATCACTTTTATTGATAATGAAATTGTTCCAACTTCAGTCAGTTGGCACCTCTTCCTGTTGACTCTTGAGTTCTTTGACATGACTATTTGTTTTGATAGCTTTCTTGCCATCTGGTGTGACAAGATGATCCAGTCTCAACTTGAACATTTCCTGTCCCAGACCTGGAATTTCTCCCAGGAGTTCTGGTTCTTTTTAGAGATGACAATCTTGGTGGTAGGGTTGCTCATTGCTACTGGGTTGGTCAGTGTTTCTAGGCCTTTTCAGTGGACAGAGCTAGAAAATATTTTTAAATATAAAACACATTATGAGTTTATAGGAAATTTCTAACTCAAATTCATGACTACAGGGTTTTTAGGTAATATCATTGATCCTAAGCCTGAACATCCTTTTCTTCTATGACAAAAATCCTGTATCTTTTAGCCAGGTGTGGTGGCACGCACCTGTAGTCTCAGCTACTTGGGCAGCTGACGTGGAAGGATTTTCTGAGCCAAGAAAATCAAGGTTGTGGTGAACAGTGATCATGCCACTGTACTCTGGCCTGGGAAACAGAATGAGATCCTCAAAACAAAACAGAAACAAAAACAAAAACACATAAAACAACAACAAAAACCCCCAAACAAAAAAATCCTGCTTCTTAATAACACTAAAAGAGTACTTATTTCTAAAACTCTTGCCTAAGCCAAGGGCTCTTCTTCCTTGGGTTACAAGGGTGAAATTGTCTGAGATAAAATCTACCTGTTAGATTTTAGTTGCTAATATTTTATTGCAATTTTTACAATGGCATCTGGCAAAATCATGGCATATTCCTTTATACATTGTCTTAGTCTGTTTGGTGTTGCTACATAGGAATACCTGAGAATAGGTAATCTGTAAAGAAAAGAAGATTATTTGACTCATAGTTCTGCAGGCTGTACAAGAAACATGGCACCAGTATCTGCTTCTGGTGATGGCCTTGGGACGCCTCTAATCATGGCAGAAGGTGAAGGGGGAAACAGTTGTGTCACATGGCAAGAGGGAGCAAGAGAGAGAGAAGGAGGCTCCAGGCTCCTTTTAACGATCACATCTCACAGGAACTAATAGTGTGAACTCAATTCCACAATAATGGCACCAAGACATTCTTGAGGGATCCATACCCATGATCCAAACACCTCCCACCAGGTCCTACCTCCCTCATTGAGAATAAAGTTTTAACATGAGATTTGAGTAAGACAAATATCCAAAGTATATCATACATAATTGAAACTTTTGATAACCAATACTTATTCTTTTGTTTTTACTTATTTTAAACATTTTGATGAAAATATGTTTATAATGAATTACACATCTCATAAACCAAATCCATTAAATATAATTTAATATTTTATTTTTAAAATACTGTTTTATCACTATGATAAGTCACTCTTGTAATGGGTTGTGATATAGTGATGGCCATACACACCATGAAGTGATATAGTGTAAGATGAATAAAATTTTTTAGCAAAATATTTTTTAGTTTGAAAATTACCCAACTACTCTGGAGACTGAGGTGGGAGGATTGCTTGAGTTTAGGAGTTCAAGGGCAGTCTGGGCATCTTAGCAAGATCCTGTATCAAAAAAATAAACAAACATTATTTTCATGTTAAGATTTATTATTAAGATATTGATTTGTGGCCTTGTGCAGTGGCTTATGCCTGTAATCCCAACACTTTGGGAGGTGGGGTGAGAGGATTTCCTGACCCTAGGAGTTTGAGACCAGCCTGGGCAACTTGGTGAGACCTTGTCTCTAGAATAAATAAAAAAAAATTAACTGTGCATGGTGGCGCACCCGTAGTTCCAGCTACTTGGAAGGCTGAGACAAAAGAAATGCCTGAGCCCAGCAGGTTGAGGCTGCGGTGGCCATAAGCATGCCATTGCACCGCATGCAGCCTGAGTGACAGAGTGAGACTCCGACTCAAAGAAAAAAATAATGATTTGTAACATTAATGGCATTCAGTGCCATGAAATGCTACTGTAAATGGTCAGGTAATGTGTTTATATTATGATGTGTAAGTATTATGATGTGTTGTATAGTTTCCTCTTGACAGGAGGTCAAGAACGTCTAACCTTCTGTTGCTTTATGAACGTATTTTGCTTAAATAAGGTCAAAACTGAGTTGGACTATACCAAATATTGAAAGCAGTCAAATATTATGCATAATTTGGTGTCACTTTTATTTTATTTTTAAATTTAATTTTATTTTTCCTCTTTTAATTTTTATTTAAAATTGTAGAGTACAATTCAGGGTCAGGTGTACAAATATTCACCGTGCAGGTACCCTTATGGATGATATCTGCTCCCCCATTCCCCAGGTAGATATCGACTACTGTCAATCCCACCTCCCCATCC